>NC_082388.1:8382511-8432511 GCF_031168955.1 Gadus macrocephalus
TTAACCTGGAACAAGATGGCTCCCCAGGCCCTGGTCCACAGTGAACACCGGCACTCAACACCGGCACTAGACACACACACACACACACACACACACACACACACACGCACACACACACACACACACACACACGCACACACACACATACACACAGACACACACATACACACACATACACACACAGACACACACACACAGCAGATGTGCTCTGTGTGACCGTTTGGACAGACAGAGACAGACACACACACACACACACACACACACACACACACACACACACACACACATACACACACACACACACACACACACACACACACACACACACACACACACACACACACACACACACACACACACATGCGCCTGGTAATGCCATTGCATGCTGCTTGAAATTGATGTACAGAGACCTTGAGTGAATAAATCCCATCTTCTAGGTGGAGGTCTGAGCAATGAATAATGGCACTTTAAAAAGTAGCGAGCATGTGGGTGCTAAAAGTCAAGGCTCGGACGGGACTGTACTTTCTTCCTTACATGGAACAGAAAAACCAGGGGGACACTGGGCTATTAAAAGAAGTGTTGGTCAAAGCGAGGGGCAGTGAATGCAGGGAAGAGGAGTGGTGGCTGAGGAGACAGCACAGAGAGGAAGTTTCAGCCTTCCTGGAATGAGGACCATTTGGGTAAAAGGCCTCCCCTCCTTGCAGTTATTTTTATAAATGTGTGATTATGACAGAATATGCACTGTATTGTATTAAAAAGAGTAAATGATTGTCTAACACAATCCAATTGTAGGTTTTCACTGGTTTAACCAGTATAGAAATTGTGCTCAAAGTTTATCTATAAATATATGCTAATGTGTGTTACATATTACTTTATATTAAGAAGCAGAGTGGCACAGGCAAAGTGGAACGAGCATAGACACATACGCATGTAGAGTAGTCAACCACAAGGCATTGGAGAAATTTGAAAAGGAAAGAAAGAAAGAAAGATTCTCTCGCCCACCCCTGACTGCTTCCTGTTCTGGACAGGAGCCCAGAACTCCAGGGGCAACAAGCCTGTAGGTCCACGCACACACACACACACACACACACACACACACACACACACACACACACACACACACACACACACACACACACACACACACACACACACACACACACACACACACACACACACACACACACGCACGCACGCACAAGGCAGTGCTCTACAGAAAGATGCAGAGAGAAAGATTAGAAAGAGGGCAATGGAGTGAGAGAAAGTGCAGCCAAGTAGCTGGGCTCCATTGAGGGTCTTTCTCCTGGAGCAGTGTGCCTTGAACACTGACCCTGCGTCCACTCTCCAGGAACACACAGTCCTGGACACAAACAACCCATTTATGACCAAAGAAAAAAAGAGGAAGAAAATGATGCTACTTCCTCTCTTAAGATTTTAGGGCAGTTCCCCCCCCACCTTGGTGCCGGGCAAGGACACAGAGCATGCGGCTTTTCATATTCAATCTGCATGTGTTTTATGCCGTGGTCCCGGGGAGCTAATGGCAGGGGCTAGTAAGTGCATGCGGCTCTTGAACCTTGGAGAGTCTGACTGATGTTGTTGCCATTGCAAGTAGATCACCCTGCTCCTCACACACACACACACACACACACACACACACACACACACACACACACACACACACACACACACACACACACACACACACACACTCACTCACTCACTCACTCACACATACATATTATACACGCACACACACACACACACACACACACACACACACACACACACACACACACACACACACACACACACACAACACACACACACACACACACAAACACACACACACAAGCACACACACACAAGCACACACACAGAGAAGCCCCAGGTACAACTTATGCATTTGGGTGAAACATAATTCATAGTCATGCTCGGTAATCCTCTCCCTTTCTGTCACTTTGTTTGTATGTGTGTGTGTGTGTGTGTGTGTGTGTGTGTGTGTGTGTGTGTGTGTGTGTGTGTGTGTGTGTGTGTGTGTGTGTGTGTGTGTGTGTCGGGGGGATCTGTGTGTGTGTGTGTGTGTTTCTGCATGCACGTCTGTCCAGTCAGGCTGAAATGAATGTTTTATTTGGGGGCTTAGCTTTACTTGGTGAGGGGGGTGTTCCGGGTGTGTATGCGTCGCAGGGGGAGGGCGGACAGAATGAGAAACGAGGGTAGTGACTCACTGCATGCTCGCAGTAATAAGGTGTGCGTGTGTGCCTGTGCGTGTTAACCTAAAATGTATCGAAGGACAGAGTTAAGAGAAAGACAGGACATGCCATAAGAGATCCACAGGGATTTAAAAACAACCACATGGGCAAACAGCATTCAGGTGGGCTTTCAATCCCTAAAATGACTCAGTCAATTTCCCAATCTCCCAACTGTTTTCAATTGGCAATTTGAAGAGTTTCAAAACGCTTGCGGAGGATATGCCACTAAGTGTGTGTTTGTGTGTGTGTGTGTGTGTGTGTGTGTGTGTGTGTGTGTTCTGTGTGTTCTGTGTGTGTGTGTGTGTGTGTGTGTGTGTGTGTGTGTGTGTGTGTGTGTGTGTGTGTGTGTGTGTGTGTGTGTGTGTGTGTGTGTGTGTGTGTGTGTGTGTGTGTGTGTGTGTGTGTTCTGTGTGTTCTGTGTGTTCTGTGTGTGTGTGTGTGTGTGTGTGTGTGTGTGTGTGTGTGTGTGTGTGTGTGTGTGTGTGTGTGTGTGTGTGTGTGTGTGCCATGCTTGGGACTAAGATAGAGACGTCTTGTCTCTTTCACATGAATCAGTGTTTTCATGTGTGTTGCACTGAATCATCTGTTGAGACGTTACAACACTGATGTTCAACAAAGTATGACAAAAATCACACACGCATCCACAAACACACCCACAGCCATAAACACACACACACACACACACACAATACAGACGGAAATGAAACGGTGGTGTGGTGAGATGATCCCAGGTGTCTTCTGTTTGTTCAAGGACAGAAAAGGGGCTCACCCCTTTAGAAAAGGATGTGACATCAGGACCATTTCAACGACACTGACATAGTGTGCTCTGTACTCTGTTTAGCCGAGGTCTTCACTCTCTCCATGAGAGGCAGAGATCCCTGGGACTATGTCGGGGCACAGGGAACAATGATCTGAATTATTTAAACACGGCAAGACTCACCGTCACAGATTGTCAGATGTTTTCTGCCTCTGTGGCTTTTGAGTTTTCTCTCTCTCTCTCTCTCTCTCTCTCTCTCTCTCTCTCTCTCTCTCTCTCTCTCTCTCTCTCTCTCTCTCTCTCTCTCTCTCTCTCTCTCTCTCTCTCTCTCTCTCTCTCTCTCTCTCTCTCTCTCTCTCTCTCTCTCTCTCTCTCTCTCTCTCTCTCTCTCTTAAATACATACATACATACTTACAGTTTATATATATTGCACGGAACCTACAAACATAACATCAACCAAAAGCAGCAACATAACATAAACAACAACCAGTACCCTCAGTTTGGATACTCTTTCTTGGAATGAGGTCAACCTCTCTAGTGCACCCCTCCCCCACTGACTCCACAAACAGCAAACACAGAAGAGTCCGGATCCCGATCCACCCCCCCCCCCCCCCCCTCTGCCCTAACCGGTAGAGGGGGGGGGAATTGGGCAGAACACTAAAGGACAAAAGGGTGACCATTGAAAGGAGGCTCAGAGACATGCCCCCCCCCCCCCCCCCCCCCCCCCCCAGCTCGACCAGACAAGACGATCAATCAACTGCGGCCGCTGGAGACCCCGTCCCACTCCCGGTGGGGCGATAGACGCGCAGGTGAGGGAGGACGCAGAGGAGAAAGGGCGGCGGATCATAATTAGCTATGAATCGCGGGCACGGTGTTTGGCCGCCGGGCGGCCGCGGGAGAGCTATTTCTAGTGGTGGCTTTGGGACAAGAACCTGCAACGCAGCCAGCCGCGCAAATTGGAACATGCACGGAGGCCACATGAAGCACACCGCTTCTGCGGCGCTGCATGTGTGTGGCCGTCGCCGGGCCAGAGCTGCATCGGAGAGAATGTCTTCCTGCGAAACACAAATAAGGGCGCGGGGCCGGCGAGGAGACAAAACACCTCCAGGGATTGCCCTTGGGGTTTAGGTTGACCTTGTGTGGATCGGTGCTATTTGACCATACACGTTAATCATAAATGCGCGTTTTCCTAACCTGGAAGGAGTATTGTGGCTGTAACAATAACGGTAAAACGGAGCATAGAAAATTCACATTGCAACGACAACTGATGTGAATGCAGAGATTGCGTCTCGGTGTTGAATCCCACCGGGCTGCAGTGCTCGATGAGCCCGGTGGAGGCGGCAGGGAGACCTCCGAGGCCGAGACATATCGGGACAGCAGATGTGCTTAGCATATCCTTCTTCACGCATTAGACAAAATACACCACTTGCCGTTTGCGGCCCGCATCAGATTCCTTAAGCGAGAGTGAGAGTGACAGATAGGGGACAGACAAAGGCAACAAGAGAGATGGACAGAGGGATGGAGGGAAGGATTGAGAGGAGATGAGAGATGGAGAAAGAGACATGAAGAATGTGAAGGAGAGGGATAGCTGAGAATAGCTAATAGTAATTTAAGGATAGTAATAACGAATCCACATGTTTAGTACAGCCCATCTAATGATGTTAGCTAGACAACGAAGATGCCAACAGCCATAGGCATTGTCTTGTGTTATACTTAAAGCCAAACGTAAAGAGAACTTCTTGCTCTGGACACCATAGGGACTTTTTAATATTGATGTAAGTTTTACATAAAAGCTACCAAAATGAATTCAAAACAGTATTTTGCAGAGAGAGAAGTAGGTTGGGGAGCTCACATGACAAGAACTTTGAAACTCTCTCTTTTGGTATTTGAAAACGATGATCGTGGCACAAAGGGAGGTGTTTTCTCCGTCGAAACAGACCGGAACGGATGCACGAAAATGCCAATGAAATATACAGGACCATGAATATCTTCATAGGAAGGAAACAAAACAACATGCATTTTTAGTGGACACGGCTTCAGTCACACGCACCCGCGCATCACTCAATCAATTGTTGCCTGAGGAAACTAAGCACCACTATGCAACAACAATAAAAATCACCATTGTTGCACAGTACTATGTTGGATATCTAAAAGATTGGGAGTGGGTTTAGTGTGAATAGCTGGCGTGCGCCTATCTATTGCAGGCTCCCAGAGTACATGAAGCGTGCACGTGTGTGCATGGCTGCATTCACAGACACTGACTCATTAAGGTCAGCAGTGAGGGACAACATGGGGGGGGGGGGGGGGGTCCCATTCTAAAAATAACACGCAGTGACCCAGCAGGAGTTGGGATGGATGGATATCATTTATCAATAAAAACACTTGACATTATGGATACATGTAAGGGATAATGTTCAGCAAGCCGGGACATTATCGCGAAATAATCCCCTGCATCAACCTAAATGATCATCAATAATGATCACCTCGCTGTACATTTGACCACAAATGACACAGCTTAGCTCTACTAAAGATATAAATAATGGCCCAAAAAGGTTTTACAACAATATGTAACAACTACATATATACATACATAAACACACACCTACATACCTATATACAGTATATATTTATTTATAAATATATATATATATATACAGACATATATATATATCCCCCGGTCTGAAACCTGACCTGAGTCCAGCCTGTGTCTCCCACCACAAGACCACCCACAGCCCAAGTGCACATTTTCTCCAGGGGGGGGTTAGAACGGAGAGGCAGAATAACACAAACCAAAGTACAACGGAGGAGAGGTTGTGTTAAAATGACTCTAAAAGACATTGGACTCATGATAGGAAAGAAATGGCTGATCAACAGTCTTTCACGGACTCAATAAAAGAACAAATTGAAGCCCACACAGCGACTAAAATCTCAATCATTAATTCCACAAAGCCAAGATCCGTGTCCACTCTGATTCACCAGTTGAATTACATTCGGAGGAACTACCAGCGCTGCAAGTGTGGCTATTTCAGTTCTAGTTAAAATCGCTACGCCCACCAGAATTGTCCCGTTGGTTCCCGCTTAAAGTGCAAACAAAATGAAATGTGGCTCTTTTCAGTCCAAATTGGGTAACCTATAGTTGAATGGCTTCAGCACCAAAATATAGAACAAAAGTAAAATAGTATTCACTCTAGGAAATATTTACACCCAAAATGGTATTTGTGCTTACTTTTGCTCTAGGTGACAAGTATTTGGTCTAGGTAGGGCTCTGTTGTCAGCTTCATCTAATAGTGATGGGGTTGAAGGGTTAGCTTTGGTGTTCCAAGCTCTACCCCTAGCCACTGCGACAAAACCTCTGACTTTTACAAAAGCTACGTCCAACCCCGAACTCATGTTCTATGGCCCAAGAAAAATGATCCTGGCTGAAATGCCATCTGACTTCCTTTGGATAGGGCCTTTAAGATTGTTTTGCTACCGAGAGTACATATCCAATAAAATAAATACTTTTCACTTGAAGGATTGCCGTGAGGGCACTTGGGCCCATCAGGTTTGTTGATATGTTAAGATCTCTCATTAGAGAGAGTTCTCCTCACATTGTGAGCAATCCCTCTCTCTTTAAACCATCATATCACTAATCCGACTTCTGGTACAGCCCTAATTCTTTCTATGCCCATTCAAAGTCTGTCCTGTTTTATTCCTAGAACAACACATGCATGTATTGTACTGGAAAAAAATATATTTTCACATTCCGTCTCTTGCTGCCATTTGTTTGCTATGTGCCTGTTTTCTTGACCCCCCCTCGGGAAGGTTGAGAAGCCGGGGCTCCAACTGATAAGGCATGGCTACGTCCCCCTTTATGACATCCTGAGGAGGTGCATCGATAGTTTACCATCTGGTTAACAAATACCATAGTTATATTGGGAGGCAGAGCTGTTCTCAGCATCCTTACAACAGTGTATAAGACCTTGCTTCTGCAAATGCATTGGACCTCTCCTTGCGGACTGCCTGGAAAGAAGCAGGGCGAACTCTCATCTGAGACCTCGGATGAGTTTGTTTTCTGTTTGTTGTGTGTTAGTGTACCTTTGTTACTTCTTTAAATTAACCTTGATTGTTATAAGTTCGGATGACTCCGTTTACACTGAAATGATGGACCTGGGACAAATTCCCATCACAGTATGCATTCAATATTTGCACAGCGGAGTAGTTTGAAATGTGTCCGTGAATATAAGGAGTGGTGTTAGAAAGGTCTTCCATGGAGGAGGTGGGGTTACTCTGTTGGGTGCAGATGAACTTCTAGCAACCAAAGAGGACATACAGGAAGGTTTAATGCCCCCTGCTCCCCCACAAATCCTCTTTTTGTGCGGTTTCCTGGGGAGCAGTTCTGCAAGGCAAAGAATAACTTACTCGTTGACACAATGCCCTTTCGGACTACACAACGACCTTGTGCAGAACTGCTGTGTTGAACAGACAGGGTTGACGTGATTCCAGAGTGGCATGATGTCTGTTTGATTAAAAGCCAAGCAATAACAGAGCGTCTTCCAGATTGACCTATCTTATGACAACACCAAAGAGAATAAACACATGAGTCGAAGCAATAGTTAATAAAGTAAATACTTTCAGCCTATCATCTAATGGGTGCTTTTGCTTTCTTACTCCTATGATGGTTCAAATGTACTACTGTTCTAGTACAGAGTCCACCCTGTCCCTCCACCCTCCTACACGGCCCTCTGGAGGGGGGTGGTGCAGGGTCAAAATAGCTGCGTCATTCCAGGATGTGCGTCAGCAGGAGGGTAAATTATTGAGTGGGGTTTCAAGACAAAGTCAGCCCTTACATTCATTTACAGTGTGCAAATGCAAATATAGCCCCCCCCCCCCTCAACCCCCACACATGGACACACACACTCTCTCTTTTTATTGAACACTGGTTTTTGCTCGCCCACCAAGTCCTCCTCCCCGTGGGCTGAAAGGTGGCATTAAAGCAGCTGATTGGCTAATGAGAGAACTCAAGAGGCAGGAAAGGGGGTTGCTCTGGGCTAATATAAGCAAACGGACATGCTGTCTGCGGACATTGGCTTTTTGCTACTCACTGTCTAAAACTGGCAGCTGTTTTGAGGACACTTACCATAAAAACGGAACCAAATATATAGATTTAGAGCTATAGATAGTGGCACATCTCATGGGCCGACTCAACGCTCAGAAGAGGATATTGGATATATTAATAGAATAGAATGTAGGTGTGATTGATTGCAATGTGTCTTTGGGGCATGAAGCCCTTTGTCCTCTTCATTTACGCCCTATATTCCTTATCATTACTGTAGCCAAGACAGTGATATTAATAACGAATTCAAAATGATAATAACAACAAGAATAATAATCATAATAGCAACAACCTTATCTACACAGCATCTTAAAGTAGATCCGAACCATACGCATATAAAGGCGGCATATTCCCCCTCCAAACCCTCCCACCACCGGCCCCGCCTCTCAGTCAGATGATACTCCCGTCTAACAGGTGAGCCACTGTCCTCTCTGTTCACCAACCATCCTGCCGCCTGTACTCCTGCTCACCCAACACATTCCTCAGCCGGGCTACATTACAGCTCTGCCTGTGAAATCAATAGCAGGCCTTTTAGAAGAGTTCAGAGACGGGCTTCACAGAGCGACCAGGAAAAAAGAAAGAAGGGGAGTTTTAGGCTGTCTGCCTTGTGAACATCTCTCTGGCGTTGTGGTGTTAAACAGGCAGGGTTGTAATTAACTGAGCGAGACGCTAGTCAGCCGGAGGATTGGCGCTGTGCCAACGAATCAGCCCTAATTACTATATTCATTTTGTCAGGAACGCTCATTTTGCCGCTCCCACTGATAGGGTATGGCAGTCTGGGGGAAAACTAACTCAAACGGGCAGTCCTGTACGTTTCTCAGAGAAAAGAGGAGGACCGAGTAGGGAGACAAATAGAGTGCAAACGACATCAAGTCAACTCCGTCGCTCGGCAATCATGTTCAACGGGCCATTGACTTGACCATACTGAACTGGACGATATATCTCTATTCTGTTTGCTGCCAATCTTTATCACACATATTTTATTGCACGTTATTGTACATACTGACAGAGATACTATCCGTCTTTATTCATCTTATTTTGTCTTTATCTCCAATGGCCTGGCCACTTCGGCTGCATTAATTCAGGAATTTCCCTTTGGGGAATCGGAAAAAGTTATCTATCCATCTATCTAGCAGAGCAAGTACACTTTATGTCTGGTTGGATTGAAATACAGCTCAAGTCAGTTGAGAACCACAATTCGTCAACATTTCAACAAGTCACAGCTGTACAATTACCTAAATGCAATATTGGAATGTCTGAACATTTGGGACACATGGGACGTCATATATAAACTGATTTGACCATAAGTACGCCTATTCAAACATACCAAACAACGTTCTGCTTGTTAGATGTTTTGAGATAACAGAATATATAAGTGATATAATGCTCATAATATTATTAAAATTGATTATCAACATTTTTGAAAAATGTATAATTAAAACAAATCAATAAGTGGATTGTAAAAATCTGATAGTGGTGATTTTACATTTGGACATTTAGAAGTGCAAGAAATATCACCATTATGCGATTGCATACATGTGTTTAAGTAAAGTAGGTACTTCAGTGTTGAGCCATCTGTCTTTGGTGCTGCACCTGTTTCCCGCTACTGTACATTGCATTCCTTCTTATGTAGGCCAAAAAGTAGCTTTTTAGATTTATTAAACTAGCGTCATATCTGAGCACCAATATTTCAAAGTAGGTTCCTCTGTCCTATTTTAATCATTACTGTCTAATTGTAGGTCATGTATTTATTGGTGCAAGAACAGGTCATCAACTGATGAATTATCTGGGCTTGGTGTATAAGTTATTCTGGAGTTGTCCTACCTGGGTCGTAAGCATGCCAAAATTTCTATTGACATAATTTAAATTGTGTGGAAGAAATGAAATGACCCAAATATCCAAAGACTCTCTTGTGGATTTACTGACAGCGCAAGCGGAAGTGCTGGCTCAGGCCTTGGTTGGACAGGAAGGAGCAGCATTGACCAGAGGTCGAGGCAATGACCTCTTTAGAGATCAGGCGTCCTCATTATCAGTGTTGGGTAGCCTTAGTTTTAAAAGTAACTTGCTAAATAACAAAATTACTGACATTACGTAGGACTGGGAAATTGATCGAACTTTGATCACGATTTCGATTTTAGCGTAATATAATCAAGTTTTAATTTTTTTTATTAAATGTTTTATAGAAAGTGTACATAAGAACAGCTGGATACATATCTGTACATTATTTTAGATTTGAAACTTTTTATTTTTGACCATTTTGTGTATTTTTTTAAGGCAACATTTTCTCCGTTACAAAGTGTTTTTTGGGAGAGACATGCTGAATAAATGCATCATGTTTTCAAACTCAACAAATAATCGTTTGAATAATCGTGATTTGATATTGACCAAAATAATCGTGATTATGATTCTTTTCCATAATCTCTTCTCTCCTAAAATGTTTTAACACATATTGGATGTCTTACATTTGTCTCCTAAATCATATTCCATATTTTTTGTATTTATAATATGGGCAATCGAATAAAAGCTTGATGCATAAAACGTTTGTTTGAAATGCATTTTATTCACTCCCATCGCTGACCAGATCACTCTCCACTGAGCGGGAAGCTCAGCCAGCTGCAGCAACACGCTGAGTCTGCACTTCAAAACAGAAGGTCAGCTTATTTAATTCTTTGTGGCACAAGACACAAAAAAAGCAACTGCCTTATCACTAGGCACAGTTTTTGACCTAATAGAATAAAAGTAAATGCTACATGCAATGGAAAGTCTGGATTTAGCCCAAATGTCCTGCTTCCGTGTTTTAATACTTGCCCCATAGCTTCAGTTTTTACAAATTTAATTAATTTGCCCTTCCTTAGCCTATGACAATGTTGCTCAATCTCTCCTCAGTTTTGTTTATTAGCACTTGAGCGCGGAAGCAATGAGGTCTTAAGTGCTGTCCCATACCTTCCCTAAACCCTACCACTACGCACCAACTCTCTCACTACCTCACTGCACCATAGTATAGTGTCCCAGTTCGACTATGGGTGTAGTGCCGTGTAGTACCGATGGCCCTATGAACGGAGTGAAGGCAGTTGCTAGCTCGCTGAGGTGGACAACAGAGGAAGAATCCCACAATCCAACAATGGTAGCCAAACTGAAGAATACAAATGTGATTATAGATTAGTAATATGTTGATGGAAGTAAATGCTATATCTGTCGGAATGTCTTTCAAAAGTCAAAGTTGAATTCATAAAATCAAGAACTGAAAAAGGAAATGCATTAGTCATCTTGAGTCTGCGATCTAAATCCCAACTGCTGGGATTTTACCAATCCATTCCATTTGCTGGGGCCACTGAAGGAAGGCCCCAAAAATGTAGTTTGAAGGGTTTGGGGAGGTAATGGGACACAGAAGGGCTAGACATTATAAATGGTAATCATAAGATTTCTATCAATGCAGATGTGTTGGTCGCATCTTCAACCCAGAAAAATCCGCTAAGCCATTGAACATGTGGTGTACAAAAACAGCATTCACCGCGCGTCGAAGGAATTTCTGAAATATTTACGATAAAGAGTCAAATCTATTAAAATGATAGTAAGCCCAACCCTTAGTGATGAATTATATATGATGACTCTTCCTTTACCAGCAAGATTAAAGGATAAAATGCAACCGAGCTATAGCAGGGGCATCGGAGTGCTTGGAAAATGTATGGAAATGATTCTCACCCTCCGCTTACATTTCTCTTCAGGCACCAAGCTAGAGTCACCTCTGTGTAAGGATCAATAACAAAACTGATATCTGGGAGGAGTGGACCAATGCCAGTTAGAAGCTACAATAAATAGCAGGCTCCTTTAACCAGTTCAGATGCATTAAAATGCAACAGTTCAAAATGCAGCTACAAGGACACTGGCTTCCCAAAATCCTTATCAATTGGACACATTCAATTGGGACCCAAATACAAAACACACTTAGGCCCCGTCCACGCGGAGCCAAAACGGGCGAAAACGATCCGGTTTCGTTTTATGTGGTTCAGGAATATCTCCCTAAAGACGTATTCATTGCGAAACCGCATCGAGCTATAGAAACGCTGTAGTAAATATTCAAGGTGCTGGTTCTCCACAGCAAAAAGTCGAGCGCATCAAGCCTGCGTGCTGTATGCAAACATTCAGTCACGAGGAGATTCAACCTTTTAAATTGAGCAGAAATACTTTTTAATGTACAATTAGTAATACAATTATCAAGGGGCTGTATTTAAAGCTACAAAAAGAATACAAATAAAAAATAATAATGATAATTCAACGCCACTCTGACGTCCCCCAGCTGGTGTGGGGCTAATGACGTCATCGTTTGCGTTTCAGGCGTCCACAAGAATCCTAACACGAAACCGCATAGGTCCGGATATATTTTAAACCACCCTGGGACATGGTTTCAGAAATGTGCGGTTTTCGGGCACCGGATCCAACAATTTTAACGGTCTGAAATACAAGTGAGAAGTGAGAAGCGCAAGTAGCTTTGTTAGGCGGATCTCTGGCACAGTTGCTATTATACCGGCGGATAAATTATTCTTGTGACCGACGCAAATCTAAAATGGGTTTGTCTGAATACCCGTGGGTGTGTGTTGGGCGTAACATGCAATAAACCAATGAGGGTGCCATCTCCCATCCCCTTTAAGAGCCATGATGAGCACATTTGAACCTGCCGAGTTCATATTTTGACAGCGCGTTGGCATTCTCCGCTGAGACAGATGCATGATCACATGAATTTCAAACAGATGGCTCACTTGATGGCCATATAATATGGCCTAATTCACACATGGAATATTGTTTTCCTCTACAACTTCAGAAACACTGAGTCGTCATGTAAATTTCGTCAAAGAGAACTTAACACATATGATATGCGGTCCTGTGGCCGCAACTGTGGGTCTATTTAATGACATGCAGCAATATACAAACATTGTTTGTTACCAGTATTGTATACATTTGCTTGTATTCATAATATGTGTCCCCCCGTTAATATACATTGCCATGGACTGTATTATGCGTACGTGTCGCGCTAAAACTATATTTTCTCACGATCAAATACTCATCAATCCTAAAGGTTATGGGCTTGTACACGATGTCTGTGTCAAGAAAATATGTGTTTGCTGTACGGTGTTGAATTGATTTAAAAGTACAACTTGTTACCGCTGTATCAGCTGTTCTTTCCCAAAAATGTAACCAACGTTATAATTGACCCTAAAACGAGATTTTGTTTTGGAAGGATATGGAGGGATATGCTTTGCTCGTGTTTTATTATTGTTATTATTATTATTTTAACGCATGGCATAGCCTACTACAGTGTTCATTCATGCAGCCCCTATGGAAAATCTATGCAGTTTCACACATATGAACAATCTTTGACATCATAATATTTCAATTAGGCAAATTGTTTGCATGTTTGTGCTGTGTACATCCTACGTGTGTGTAAACGTACGTTACAGTTCCAACCTGCCTAGGCACGTCAAAATAGCATCACCAACTGCGCTATCCGCTAGGGCATTTAGACCAGGTCTGCGTCGGTCAGTGGCGCGACTGCTTTTTCGATCTGTAAGATAGTACCATGTATCTTTTGCGCCGGAACACGCCTCTGCTTTTCGCCGACACGCCTCTCAGGGCGTAAGTGTCGTGGCGCGAGTTTGCTGCGGGGGAAAATCAGCTTTACGCCGGCTGCAAACTAGCAACGATACATGTGTCAGTGTAGAAAGTCAATTGTGCTGTGTGCAAGATAGGGCGGAGTCTCAAAGATCTACAACTTCCTTGCGGCCAGGTCGACTTTGGAGTTCATTGAACATAAAATGGTTGAAGACACACAAATTCATAAAACAGAGATTGAATGGAAAAAGAATATGTGAAATGATGTCTTACAACATATAATGAGTCCAAGACCCCAATGATAATGTAACATCGGAAACAGATCATACCGGAGTCAGTATAGGCAGTTCGTGTGGGACACGCAGAAAAGGAAAGGCTGACTAATCCATATGCTGTGGAGAAATTACTGACACTGGCCTACTCAAGGGAAATGTTTGGAAATGAAAGGTTCATGTTGATGGGAATTAACCGGAAGGGAAATATTGGGAGTGACAGACAAACTAGCCATAATATTCACATTAAATTAGGAGAAAAAGAGGCTAGGAGATACTGGAAGGAGTAAAGTCCTCCTTCCTACGCTGAAAGGTTATAGTCGACGTGTAAAAAGATTGCCTTGTTACAGCAATGGCAAGGAGAGTTGACCAATGAGAAATAAAGAAATACTGATTAAACAGGGATGACTTTTACTTCATTCAGCGTCATCAACCATCCTAGTTCAGTTGCTGGTTCCTGTTGACGATCACAGCAGGAATATGGTATCTATATCAAATAGTACGGCTCTCCTCGAAACTGGTGTAATTTGTTTGTGTGTATTTGTGTGTGTTTGTATTTGTTGTCATTGAATAATGAGTCATTGAATAAGCATAAGTCATTGAATAATAGGTTGGTACCAGGCATACCTAGCTCCTCCAACCCTCTCCATAAGAGGAGAGATAGAGTGGAAAAAAAACAGCCCTGATAGAACCTTTCAGTGATTTAAAGCATTTACATTTTTTTTAACTTTTTTTTAAATGCTGGGGCCACTGAAGGAAGGCTCAACAATTAGAAGAAGACTTCTAATTGTCCACCTTTTAGCCGTCCGTATCCGAGACCATTAAGCACCTTAACAAGCACACTCTGCCCTGTATTGAGCAAAATGGTCGGACACAACAACCTACTCCTGTGGGCTTCGCATTTGTCCCATTGCAGACGTGCACATCTATATGATCAGCAAACTATTGAAACATAATTATTTTCCAAACATATCTTTGATAAGAAAATATGCTCCCGGTTACAGGAGCAATCTAATGACATTTTCTCCTTAAACAGGCTATAATCAGATGAGGGCACATCTATACATGCTGGGTGTTTCAGATGGTCTGCCATGCCCTGGCCATGTTCTTTTTTAAACTAGCCTTTCCCTCCTTGACAAGAGTTCACAGAATTCCCAGAGAAGGGGGCCTCTGGTGCAAGGGCGCCCCTCCCCCGGCAGCACGATTAATGTAGTTATAGGTTATTAAGCCCCCACATAAATTGCCACTCGAGACAGTTTCAATGGAAAAGAACCCTAATTTATTGGACAGTTGGAGACAAAACAGTTTTTTTTTGTTTTTCCATTTATTCATCAACACTTAGGACTTGGAAGGAGTTTGTAAGGGAGAGGGGAGGGGGGAGGGGGAGAGGGAGGAGGGAGCCATCACGGGATTCCTGAAAAGGAGTAGAGACGAGAGAGGTGAGGGATGGCTGAACTTGGGGGAGGGTTGAGGGTTCTTCCATGGCCAGAAACAAAGCAGCCCGGGAGGAGCCCAAGTTTCCTTGATAGGCTTAAACAAGCCAAGCCCGTAAAGTCTTTGGCCTTTTCACGTTTTCTAAATAGACATTTTGTCATTTGGGCCACTCTTCATTGTTCCTAGGCATGCATTCTGAACATATGTGGCTGCTATTGGCCTATTCCATCCCATTCATTTAATCTCCTTTAAAAAGGTATTTCATCCAGTCATCCAGTTTATTGATAGATTCTTTAAAAGTAAAATAATCAAGCAAGTACCTATTGATAAGCTGCTCCCTTCATAAAGCTTCATGCATCCTGTCCAGTGGTTGTTTCAGAAGGGTGCAGAATGTTTACAGTTACTATAATATTGGTTGTATGCTCTGATTGCTTTCAGCCTCACTTTAGTCACTAATTAGAAGTGTCTGAAAAATGCCTGACTCTAAATGTAATGAACCAAATCAGGACATAGTCCTACTAAAATAGTATATTCTGTGTCGTTATAGTATATTCTATACTCTTATGTGAGCATAAATTCATGGTCACATTTTAATTAACATACTTTATTAATTTGTAGTGATTTACCTGCCACTATAATAATTCATATCTGTTTAAAGAAGCTCCAGGTGAAGTGAAACCGCTCACAACACTCGGCTACTAAGCGACCAGCGACGCTCATCCCCAACTGATCAACACGTGACTGCAGGGGGCGGAGTCGCAACAAATGACAAACTGTTTGGGGGAGTAGTTCCAAGAAACTGGAAACTGTTTGGGGGCGGAGTCCCACCAAACTACAAACTGTTTGGGCGCGGAGTCCTAACAGACCACAAACTGTTCGGGGGCAGAGTCCCAACAGACTACAACCTGTTCGGGGGCAGAGTCCCAACAAACTACAAACTGTTCGGGGGCGGAGTCCCAACAAACTACAAACTGTTCGGGGGCGGAGTCCCAACAAACTACAAACTGTTCGGGGCTGGAGCCCAACAGACTACAAACTGTTCTGGGGCGGAGTGCCAACAAACTACAAACTGATCTGCAAACTCCAGACTCCAGAGCTGCTCAGTGGTAGTCTAGTGAGGTAGTTTGCCGACTACCAATCTGATTGGTGCATTTGGAATCCAAGGAATCCATGAGTTCAGACAGCGTGCCACATGTGTCCAGGTCCCTGTACGCTCCGCCTCTTAACTTCATTTGCACTGGCTCACCATGTTGCCAGTCCAGAATGGCAGATACATAGAGCAAGTTAAACTATTAATGGGAGTTGGCGTTGTCACTCCGCGGGAATGGAGACGTTGCTCTGGCGCAACACAGGACCAATCAACTTTGTTTTGCATTCTATGGGTTTATTTATTCCGCCTGCAGACCACAGAGCAATTGTGGCAACTCCCATTTTAAATCCCGCCCGCTTTACCACAGGTCTGTTTTTCTAACTGTTCCCGGCGCATGGTCCGTGATTGGTGGCATGTCCTCCTTCCTGATAAGTGGGCGGTTCCTGACACAGTTAATCAATGCTGTGTCCCAGACTTTCCGTCTGGTAAAGGGCGTCTTTGCAAGACTGAGGTCCCTGTAACCAGGTAGTCGTTATGTTTGTTTTCTGTTTCTAATTATTCACATGGTTACTATGGTATGTATACTATATCACAGGGATTGTTTTCTTGTAATGTGTTTGCATTTGACCAACTCCACTGATTACAAAATACCCAATAATAAATATACCAGACACTGACATAGTCATACTACACTGATTCCTCAGAAATATTCAAATGGCAATCATCAACATGCAGGCGCACACACACACACACACACACACTAACCAGGATGTGAATTCATAGGGGAGGGAGAATGGCCAGCTAAACCTGGCAGCAGACTGGCCTGGGCTAGCCATGCGATAAGAGTTTGTTGTGATTGTGATAGAAGCTCGACAGGAAAGAGTCCAAGGGGCTTGCGCTAAATGTTAAATGAAGTACGGTTATGTGTTGCGCAGATACGACAGTGTATTCATTGTGCGTTGAATAGAGTACTGAATCTGTGTGTGGTGTGTTTGTTCATAAGCATGGTATAGCATTTATTAGTACTGGGTCTACTACAGAAAGTAAATACACCACTGCTTTTTTTCAGGTCACACAGAGACCTAAAATATAGTATGCTGAATAGCTCAGAAGCCCTGGTACAATGGTCCCCGTCTGTTTAGACCAACAGTCTAGGGTTAAGACGGAATCCACTTTTCTCTTTGCGTCGTGATCCCACAACCGCTTTTAAATGGCCATTTGGAGAGGCGTGGTGGTGTGTGCGTCATCCCACGGTAGTAGCAAAACATGAGCCTCTGAGCACTGGGAATAAAGCAGTGATGGTGGTTAGATGGGTGCAGTCTTGTACCACCAGGCTACGTTTGCCCTGGCATTAGCAACAGATTAAAAACTCAAAATGCCTTTCACTGCACTTTATCTGTAGAAGTACACAAACCGTGTGTCGTCACAGGAGCTATAATGCCCCTTCAAAATAGACATCATCAGAAATGTACATTTTACAAGGATGTGTTATCACCCACAATGCACCATTGCTTTGGCACAGGTGTAAGCATTTTGCCAGATTTTCAGTATTATTCAATACACCGAATTTTGGGGTTAAAAGTACACATCGACTCAAACCAGTGTCCTGATGCCTTCAGGTTAAATTCACAACAGCCTTGAATGTAGTAATACAGGTAGTTTGGAAGCAACGTATGCCATGCAAGCACACACCTCCCGGGCTTGAGACCTGTGGCCCATCCTTCCGCAACAGCAGGCCAGCTCTCTTAAGGCTCAGTTGATACACCCTTGGAGACTGTGTGCAAAGGCAGCTCGGGCAACGTGCTCTTTGCCACGGCAAGTTTAGAACTCAGAATATTCTGCCATTTTGGACTGTGCTGCAAATATCTCCGTCCCGGGTGTTACATCATGCACAGTCAACGTTGAAATGATTTCAAGGCATGCCCCCCTCCCTTCCCTGAATTGGCATGCCGTTGGTGGTTTCTTCATAGGATCTGATATGCCGAGGGTGTTTCAACTGAACACGCCTTCAGTCTCTCATCTTTAATTCTCTCAATGGAGTCCGCACCATGTCCATCGGGTTCCTGTGAACGCCGGCCATGTGCTCGGACGGCATGCACACAAACACGGCGACTACCACTATGGCTGCTTCTACTGCTGCTGCGATGACTACGCACCTCTGGTGTGGTCTTCTTGAACTCCCGGCTCTGATCGATGAGCTGTTTCCTGGCCTGCTCGCTCTCATCCTGTCGGTTGGCCAACACCGCAGCCGTAGCATCCAGATCTTTCTGCAGAAGGTGTGCACAGTGGTGGGGGTGTTAGGAGAGGGGAGAGAGGTACATCCAGTAGTAAGGGCACAAACCCATCATGCTCAGTGTGTTGCAAAACCGGTTACAATAAAGGATAGGGGGATTGCCTTTATTTGCAGTTGTCCCTGACTGCCCCCTGATAATAACATAAAAGAGGAATTATTTGAAAATGGTGGAACTTTATATCTTCCTATTAACAATTTAACAAATGTACAAAAAAAAATGTTTAGGTTAAATTGCTCTCTAATGCTTCTCCAAAAACGTTGTCGTATCAATCGAGTGAATCTCAATAAAACACATTTCCAAAATGCATAATGATTATTACTCGTGTCTTAAAAATAATGACCAAGTCATGATACTGACTTCCTAATTCCTTACTAAGACCAGAGATATCCTAGCAGGCAAGAGGAGAGAGCAGCTGCTAAGGCCACCAAGCATAGCTTCATTAAACTCACGGTCTACAAGTCTCTGGTGGACACATGGCAAACTTCCACTTCAAAGTACTCCAACCAATCCATATAAAAAACCCTGCTCACACTCATTTACCATGCAAGCTAACAATCACAGAGTGAGTTCTCATACACACATAGTGGTACTACTGTATGACGGTCATGGCTCCGCCATAGAGATCTTATGACCTGTCATGAACGGCCACAATACACACGGACATAGAACATATAATGTTGATTGTTTCTTATGGTGGGAAAAATAAAAGATATATCCTTCATTTGAATTTCACCGTACACATGAACCACACAAAGGCAGATAATGATGTGTGCTGCATTCACACGCTTGGGGGCTGAATTGACCTAGAACTCACGTACCGGTCTTTTGCCATGGCATACTTGCATTGTTAGCATTTGCCATGCTTAAATTCATTCATGCAGACTGTAGATATTCAAACGTAACTGTGTCTGATCAAGACATGGATTGCGATTGACCGATCGATGGTCTGCAATACACGACATTCTAGGGTTAATTCAGCTGTGGAACACCATCACATATTGTGGCGTCACGACAGGTTCCATTACTGTGTGGAGTAAGGAAGGCTCTAAATGTGGCATATGCCCCTTTTGTAAAGGGGACTGGCCTATGGCTACGTTCTTTGTCAAATACCACATGAATGGAGCAGCAGTCACCCAACAAGCCCTGCCGTTGACTCCCACGAGCCGCGCTCAGTTTGGATATTGTAATGTTTTTCCAGTCTGGCTACATGCATGCCATTCCAATCAGATCCATTATTCCCCTTCTATTTAAGTCTGGCCAGACCCTTTCCCTTCCTGCCCCGCGCCCCCACCCAAAAACAAACGTTGCGACCACCTCTGGACCAATGGCGTGGGGTTATATAGGCCTACATCTCGCATCGTCTGACTGAATTGGGTACGCGGCGCCTCTCAGAACCGCATGCTCAAATAAATGGACCAAATTGTGCTCCATAATGGCTTTATAATTCCGCTAATGGACAAATTTTGCTGGCTCAGGCAGTGGTGCTTGTCTTACTTAATTTGTTCGGTAGTAAACGCTGATGGAAGAGATTACCTCTACTCCCTGGAGTGCTTGCCTCTGCCAGATGCTATCATCGGCACACGTAAACGGGAGAACACCAGAGGAGCCCGTTTTTTCCCTGCCTTTCTCTTTCTCTTCTGCATGCCTGTTTTTATATGGATAAGATAAAAACACAAAGGAGACGAACACCTCTGGGCTTGGAAGACATTGTGTGTGTGTGTGTGTGTGTGTGTGTGTGTGTGTGTGTGTGTGTGTGTGTGTGTGTGTGTGTGTGTGTGTGTGTGTGTGTGTGTGTGTGTGTGTGTGTGTGTGTGTGTGTGTGTGTGTGTGTCTCTGGGAGTGGTTAACACACACACCGCTGACCTCTTCACTGGTAATAAGGACCCGGGAAGATTGTCAGCAGAAGAAATTTAATTTAGGAGGCCTCAAGGGGAGGCCGACAGGCTCACTTTACAAAATGACGACTAGGGTGAAACCTATCAAGGTGCTTCACAGTGTTTATTCTCAGAGTTTGTTGAAACTGAATACAGAACGCCGTTTCATTTATCATGTCACACATACTAAATGAAACTTTATTTTACAAATGTCTGCATGGTCTACGGGTAGCTCGGGAACCAAGCAATGTGTTTGGCGACAAACAAAAAAGCGATGCAAAGTTTCCTCTGACCCAGTTCTACTCCAGTAAGCAGGTGTACAAAAGTACATGCACTTCCAAAACGCTGCACGCGCTGATGCCCACCGCAGGGACGGGCTGAACTCTGCTTAGTTAAGCCTTCTTGTTCCCAAAGCAGGTTTGACACAGAGCAGGACGAAGCCATCATGTACACTGGGAAGGGCCAGTGGTCGACCCTTAGCAATACCCCAGCCCTCTGTAGACCTCCACTCACATCAACACTCAGCCGCCAGCTAATATCACTGTTTATGACAAGAGACTCTGAAGACTATAATCCATTGAAAACGTCCTTGTGTTTTGTAATTGTGTTTAGTTGTTGAATTGCTCCATGTGTGAATAAGAGCAAACGTTTGATACCAAGGTGAGATAACATTATGAGGAGGATTAGCAAACCGTGTGTACACTATGTTCTCGTCCCTTTTTTTGCCAGATGGAGTGTCTCCAGCAACAATGCCACTTGGTTTATTTTCTTTCACTGCTGCTGGTGGGATACATTTTGGACTCGTCACAGCACCACATCCACTGGCAAGTCCGACAACCCTCATCAGAAACAGCTCAGTCAGTGTTTACACGAGAAAACTTGGTCTTCTACCAGGAGGTCCAGTTTGGTGAGTTTATTATTAGCATGTGGGCAGAGTGGGCCTTTGCTGACCCAGGAACAGAGAACACAACTCGACAAATGAGGAAAGATACCAAGCGGCTCTCAATCTGAGTGCCTCAACACAACATGTTGGGGTAAGAGAAGCACCAGACTGGTTCCAGTATATAATACATTTGCCAATGAAATGCCAGGTAATAATCAAATCCCTCATCTATTCCCATGACGGATATCCGAGATTACAACAATGATCAGACACGAGTATGGGCCTGATCAGTCAGCTTCCTCCTTCTTCCTCATTCTTTCTCATGGCTGGGACAGCGGCAGTAAGAAATCGTAGAGTTGTGTTGGCCTCGTCCTTTGTGTGTGGGCCAGTCTGGGTGTCTAGGTGGAATTTTCCCCAGATGACCTCACCTAGCCACAATGGGCCACATTAAGTCTGGAGCCCGCATGTTGCCTCCCTCCACAATCCCTCCTACAATGTCACAGCCAATCACCGCTGGCCACTTGGAGGTGGGTTTAAAGGGAAAAAAAGGACAGTCCGATTGTATTTTAAATTAACTTTAACACCACGTGCATAGAGGCCATTGCAAAGGAAAAAAGGAAGTAGGGAGGGCTATTATGCTGTTCACTGAGCTTATACAATAAATACAAGGCTGATGTGTGATACAAATTGTCTGTTCAGATAAGAATTATTTCTTTGCCTTGTGAGACAAATGGTAACATCCAAATGGTAACATCCATGAACTCGTAATGTGTTTCAATGTTTTTGTTTAGCATATTTAAAGAGGCATAATAATTTAGGATCAGGAAATACAATTGATAGCCATATATTGAGTAATGTGGGCTCTATCTATGTGACTTAAAGTAAGTTGATTTAGATAAAAGTGTCTGCTAAATGACTGAGCCCAAAAATAATGAGGTGCTTTTTGTTGGTTTGATAATGTGCCAAATGAGGTAGGAAAAGTGCCTTGTGAGGTAGGAAAAGCATTGCATAACGTAATTCACGGCATCAAATACAGCCAGCAACTACAGTAATGATTGTGAGTACTTTGAGAAAGGCCAAATGCAGACGACAGACTGCACTACCAGCCGGTAGACTTTAGGTCGAACCAACTGGTCTCGTACAGTGACGTCTCTTCGTTCTCTCCTTCAGAGAACCAGAGTTCAGATTAACCTTAATACTTTAGCTGATGGCTGTGTGCGATAAAGAAAAATTCAATAGACTGTCAGCACCTTACGTCTCCCGAGGCACAAGACAGGAGAGATACAACACGTCTTGGTGAGGAAAGATGACTCCATTTAGAGATGTTCCTATAAATCACGCTACATCCCACCCCGGAATGAACCCAGGGTTGATGGATGGCCACATTGAACACATTTTACCAATGTCTGGGGGCACACTGCTGTCAAAGCCCGGGGAAATGCTATACTTTTAATAAAATGTGTGCGAGGCCATGCTCTGTCAACCTCTATTAAGTCATCATGAACAATCAACAGATACTCCTTTGGTCTAAATAATTAGTTTTTAAATCCTTCAGATCACCTCTTTCCATCACATAGCTTTTTATCTCACTGCTAAGAAGTAATTATATATATGGGTGAATCATAATAAATGGTGCATTAATGAGAAGAACCACTGCTGACCGATATGAGTGAAAATAAAATTCAATTTCCAAAATGTACTTAATTAGTTAATTCTGGTTTCAAGGATCTAAAGGTCACTTATGTTAGTATGAACATAGGTGAGCTTGCATAACCAAAGTTCCCTCGGTTAAGCTGCTGAAAGAAATGGTCGTAAGTCGCAATTGCTGCAGGTAAGTGCAACAATATGTGGGAAAGCTGACATAACACCAAAAATAAGTTGTCGATATGTTCCCAAATGTTACTTAGAGCATTGCAAAATTAAAGAGTGCAACCCCCAACTGCCGACCAACGCCCTCAACATGAACATTAGAGCAATCTATACCGGTGGAGCTGGAATAATAGAGGGCAGTGGCAGTTCCTCAAGAGATCACAAAGTCAAGTCTGAGCAAGTCTAGAAAGACGGCTGGAAGTCTCACTGCTAGCGGGGCTACTGTTGCATCATGACTGCTACATGAGGTCTAATGGACACCAGTGACTATCCCAGATCACTAGAGATGAAAGCCACTGTGGCTGCTAAATATAATTGCTAGAACTCTGGATGTGTATGACAGTCTGTGGCAAAAGTTAACCACCACCTTGATTTCTGCTATAAAAATGTGCACTTCTGATATGTGGCTTCACATTATTGATGGTGGCACCAAACCTTAACAAATTATTAATTGTTACGATTTGACCAAATCACAAATGGACAGGCATGAAAAGCATAAAAAAAGCACAGTAGCACAGTAAAAGAATGGCACTAAATAATGCACTTGAAATAAGGCACAAATGAAAGGGGCCATATGAAGAAAGGCTTGGTTTTACTGGCCAAACCAGCAATCTTTTCAGAATATGTATAACTTAATTTGTCTGGATTCTGAAGGCTTCTTGTCCTTGCACATAAACAGTACAATAAGGAAGAGCTGTGGGGTTCAATTGTACATCTCCTCAATCCTATGGCCCCTCTAGTGTCCACTGACTTTACATTAGGTACAGCAGATGACCATGGATTCACCTTCCCTGTTTGACACCAGTCAACTACAAGGGCGCTACTGCGCATAGGTCCTCAGTGGGGATGGGTTCATGGGACTTTAGGTGGACAGAGATGGATGTTGTGCTCCCATCCTGTCCCGGGTTGTATGTGTCAGGGAGAAGAGTAAACAAACAGAAATAAAAAATCCTCATGACTTTGTATCCCAGGAATATGTATTCTCTTTTTGTAATGTTCCCAATGTTGGAATTTCAGTCTAATTCACCGCAGGCGCCCTTCTTCAGACTGAGAATAGTAATGTCTGCATGTTTTGGAATGGGGCTATTACTGAGCTAGGGGAATGAAATAATGAAATGCATATTGCTGTTAAAAAGTCATAGGTTTTGTGAAAAATAGTCCGAGTTTGTGAAAAATATCTATTGTGGTTATGGATGGAGAGAATGGTAATGCTAAAATTAGAAGGACACCCATGCACAGGGTCTGAATCAGCATGTGGGCTGGCCTCTTTTCCACATGGAAACAAAATGGTGTTTTTGCTGACTTTTTTCTTTTCTTTTAGTGGACTTTTCGAACTTCCATGAAGCCCTGCTCCACCCGTGAGGTGTCGCATCTGGATTTGAGAGCAGGCAAATCAGCCCAATATAAGAACATCATAACATCCTCCTTCTTCCTTTGGTCTAAGTTTGCATATTCACCGGAATTAAAAGCGAATAGATATTTTTTTCAGGATTCTCAAACTGTGGTGTATACATTACAAGTTCTGATTGTGGTGTAGATCTGCAAACCGTACAGTGTAATGCACCGGGGATACACTCAGCTCGAAAAGGTTAGTCCACTCAGCACAATAAGTAATGCCAGCCGTCATTATGAAGCTTCAGCTGCTAAAAGGAGCTGAAGAAGTAGAGTTGCACAGGCTAAAATAACCTGTGAAATAAAATTAGCTTTCATATTCACCTGATTATCCCCAGATGGATAAAAAGGTGTTGCCTCTTGTCCAACACTCTGCCTGGCCTATGGCGGGCACAGGCGGTTGTAAATCTAACCCTGCCCCGGGCTCACTTGGCAGTT
Organism: Gadus macrocephalus; assembly: GCF_031168955.1. Taxonomy (NCBI): domain Eukaryota; kingdom Metazoa; phylum Chordata; class Actinopteri; order Gadiformes; family Gadidae; genus Gadus; species Gadus macrocephalus. The sequence goes on from NC_082388.1 coordinate 8,407,766, forward strand.
TATAGAGGTTCATTTCCATTGTTTAAATCATAAACACCTCTAACAGAGCTGAAATGATTCATATCGTGGTAGGCTGTCACATTTCATCAAGGTTATTCCTATAGCACGCACCACGAGATGCCATCACTTTCTCTACATTGTATGCTGCAAGAAAGTTTATAAAAAGCTGTGTATCCCCCAAGATATTTTATAGTGTGTGTGTGGTGCACCATGTTGATGTGGACAGGTTCAGTGCTGATGTGCGTGTGCACGGTGCTGATGTGTGTGTGCAGTGCACGGTGCTGATGTGTGTGCACACGGTGCTGATGTGTGTGTGCAGTACAAAGTCTGGTGTGTGTGCGCAGTGCACGGCAGGGGTTAAAACTAACTTCAAAAAAAAATCAAAAAATCTTTTATACATTTTGAGTTTCTACACACTGATAATATAATAAAAACACAATACATTATGTTGATAAAATACTATAATTATTTACAGTCTGGAATTGAGTAGCTTCAAGATGACAAACAACATCTCCAGTCACAGAACTGTGGTCAACGTAACCTTCTGCCAGTGGGCCTACTCCACCATTTAGTGAGTTGTATTCGTCAAGAGGAGGGCCATGCATTGAGATTTGCATGAGGCTGTTCAGAGTGTCATTGGCTAGGCGAGACCTTCAGTCCGACTTCACCCGTTTCATGCAGGAGAAACCACGCTCGCAGCAGGAGCTGCTCACGCCTTTTTTGCGGCACAGTCTGCGCATTTACACTGCCCGAGGTAAATTGCCTGGCCTGCTTACGCTAGCACCCCAAGTTCTCCTCCCGGACCCTTCACACATTGCCGTTTTATTTGGTTTCATTCTGATGTAAATGCAACGGCTCCGCAGGGGCTTGGGTAGAAGTGTTGATGCACTGTCTCCACAGAGACTACACAGCGATATAATCACGAGGAGTTCCGACTGGAGAGAAAGTGAAATCCACGAGCTGCTGATCATGTAAGAGAAGGTGATGCAGACGCATTAAAAAAAGAAGTTGAAAGATGGTGCGATCTACAAGAGAGACGCAGAGGAACTGTTCTTACAAGGCTTTTGTCGGGATAAAAAACAAGTGGTCAGCAAAATAAAGAATATGTTGGTGTTTTTGCACTTGTAAATAGTTAATCGCGTTTGTAGCCTACACTCTGATTTGAAGCCATTCTTGCATGCGGTTGTCTTCATTCATAAAAAAAGAGAAACATTCGGGATCAGCAAATCATTCTAAAGTGGTCTAAACTCCAGTGAACCAAGAAAGCCCGCTCCGTGACGAACGGGGGATTTTACCCCATCGGTTTTACACAGGAAACTTGAGATAAGACGGTGAAATCGCCGGGCGTGCCAAGCCGCGACTGAACCGTCTTGGTAGTGTAAAAAGGCCGTCACCATTTTTGCAATCAGTCTCTGCGTCTCACTGAACAACACAAATGCGAGCGCGCCAGCCAATTGAACGAAGCTCAGTCCTTTTTCCATTTACCTTTTCACATGAGTCTTTTCCACAGACCGCAAACCCGTTCTGTTTCGCAGAAAGTGTTGAAAACGTAAGCAGAAAAATGTGCCACAAAAGTCAGTGCCAACAAAATTCTCTTTGTCCCGAGGTCGACCGAGAGATAATATTGATCCTCCCGATGACAATTAATTACGTCGTCGGGATGACGTTAGTTTTAAACGATGTGTGTGTCCAGTGCACGGTGCTGATGTGTGTGTCGACAGTGCTGATGTGTGTGTGCAGTGCACAGTGTTGATGTTTGTTAACTTTTTCGGTCTCTCTTTTTCCACATCATTTCTCCAATGACAAGGTAGATATTGGATAGGTCGGCTCGTTGACGAACCGGTGAATTAACTTGTTGGACATTTTAATTTTTTTTGGGACAACAGTTGGGTTTTAAGAATTTCAATGAAAGAATTACCCAAAAAAATGATATACCATGAAGTTAAACATAAAGATTATAGTGTTAGCTGCCCCTTGCTGATATTCCCCTGTATATTTGTATCCTGGATTACACTACCCTCTCCCCTGTCCCTTATGTCATATTGTCTGTCCATCTTCTTAATTATCAAGATTAATTTCAATGTCAACTATTTTTACTATAATCATTATTATTAATTTTAGGGCTGTAACTAATGAATATTTTAATAATCGATTAATCGGTCGAATATTTTTTCGATTAATCGATGAATCGGATAAAAAAGGAAACATTTGTAATTGCCCCATCTTCATTCAAAAATGTAACATTACTTCAAATTCACAGTGCGGACTGAAGTGTAAATCCACAGGTTATTGCTCCAACGTCCCGGAGCTATTACTAATATTACTATTAAAAGTAATATTAAATGATAAAAAAAATAAAAAAAACATAACTTGGATAACACAAAAAAAACATAGAATGTATATTTATATGTATACAGTATATAAGGGAAGTCCATGGTTAACCGGTTAACCGATAAGATCTTTAACAGGTAAATACTAACGGTTAAAAATAAATTAAATCATCTTAATTTCGCTCAGATGACCGGAGATCATTAATTTTTATTGATATTGATACCATTTTCAAGACTCCTTAACGATCCAAGTCTTTATTGATACCACTATTGATACTTTTCTATTATTTCGTTGAAATATAACTTGTATTATTGCTTTAATTGCTGATAAGATGATAGTAGCTCAAGATAGGACGTTAAACGGGGCATAAATCCATCTTTACTATCTATTTAATATTGCTGGGAAAACAAATTTTCGCCAAAATTTCAATAATTTTCTTTTTGTGTTGTATTTGAACACATCAATCATATTACTGAGCCGACCTGAACCCATCACATTTGACACTGTATGCTATTTTTATTTAAGCTAACTAGCTCTATATCCTGCTGATTTTAACATGGTTTTAAAAACTGGATTACTATTTTTAACTGACGGGACTTTCTACACCGTCCGGTTGTGTGATTACTACCGCTGCTTGGAATGATGCACGCAATGCCGACTCCGAGCCCGTCTGCACACCCACCGTCTGTAGCAGCAGCAGCTGACAGAGTTTTTGGTTGGACTAGATGGATACTGAGTTGAAGGATTTTTTTTTAACGTAAGACAGTGAAGGTACAACACTTTTATATAGGCCTACTGTCCAGTGTTAAGATATGACCAAAATCAGGGCTCCAGAGTGCGCCTAATTTGGGCGCACATGCGCCTAGAATTCGGGGTAGTGCGACTGAAAATGTATCTTGTATAATTATTATTATTAATTTTTTTACAGAGCAGTCTATTCATAATATTGTAATAACCACGGAAGAGGCAGTGAATGAAGTATTGATTAGACAGCGATTTATTAGACACCTAATAAACCATTGGAACACGCAAGACCGGTAACAATAGAAACGCCGGGAAACAAACCCGCGAAGCCCAATCCAGGGGCCTGTATTACGAAGCTCGATTAGAGGGTTAGCGAGGTATGTTGAGCTGAAAGCCTGGGTTAGCTGTACCATGAAAGTCGATCTCTTTAAGCGTCGCTGTATCACCAATGCACATGGTGACTTACGCTCGCAACCAAACCTGGTCGGGAGCAGCTTTTCAGCGAGTCTACCCGGAGATCGGCTACTTATATCGGCGTGTGCAGCTTCCTAGCCCCTCCTCCGATAATGGCGTCACCATTTGTGGGTGTTCCCATGGACCTCGACGCACTTATCGTACAGGCGTCTCTCCGGAGACAGAGGGTTTTTCGGGACAGAACCGATCCCTTGGCATTGTCTGACGATATTCTTTATGAGAGATACAGATTCGGCATTTATTTAAGGCATTTATTTAATGGTCAAGATATTATTAATCAATGGCGTAAATATCGACGTGCAACCGGTGCAGCTGCCCGGTTCAGATGACACACCTGTGCGTGCTACTAGATTTGTGCAACTGAAATCTTTAGCTAACTAGCACCAATGCTACCACCTAATAAAGTTAGAATACCGCCCTGAGGGGAAACATATGATAGATTTTTTAATAAAACACATGGAATTTTTGTGCTGAAACATTTCTAATTACAAACAAATAAATATATGTAATCCAAATTGTTTGCATGGCTGATTCCAGGGGCTATAGTAATGGAGCAGTGGCACCGCGCAAATGCTGGATGCATGTATAGGAAACACTGAAAAGTAAAGAGAGTTTAGAATCCAACAACTGGGCAGCCTTTGTGGCCAATGCTAGTGGAGGATGGCCGTTACGGCTGATCACCTTGACTGTTCAAGCGGTTAACTTGGTATAACTCTGCAGGTCAACGTTCAACAGGCTTGTACTTTGGTATGCGTTGGAAGAGGTAGGGCTTTTTTATTGTAGTGAATGGAACACCAACCAGGGCTCCAGACTAAGTTGAGGGGGGGGGGGGGGGCAACCCGGGCAGCTGCACCGGTTGCACCGTCGAGATTTACGCCATTGATTAATAATATCTTGACCATTAAATAAATTCCTTAAATAAATGCCGAATCTGTATCTCGCATAAAGAATATCGTCAGACAATGCCAAGGGATCGGTTCTGTCCCGAAAAACCCTCTGTCTCCGGAGACGCCTGTACGATAAGTGCGTCGAGGTCCATGGGAACACCCACAAATGGTGACGCCATTATCGGAGGAGGGGCTAGGAAGCTGCGCACACCGATATAAGTAGCCGATCTCCGGGTAGACTCGCTGAAAAGCTGCTCCCGACCAGGTTTGGTTGCGAGCGTAAGTCACCATGGTGATACAGCGACGCTTAAAGAGATCGACTTTCATGGTACAGCTAACCCAGGCTTTCAGCTCAACATACCTCGCTAACCCTCTAATCGAGCTTCGTAGTACAGGCCCCTGGATTGGGCTTCGCGGGTTTGTTTCCCGGCGTTTCTATTGTTACCGGTCTTGCGTGTTCCAACGGTTTATTAGGTGTCTAATAAATCGCTGTCTAATCAATACTTCATTCACTGCCTCTTCCGTGGTTATTACTATATTATGAATAGACTGCTCTGTAAAAAAATAAATAATAATAATTATACCAGATACATTTTCAGTCGCACCGGTGCGCCCAAATAAAATATTTGGTCGCACTACCCCGAATTCTAGGCGCATGTGCGCCCAAATTAGGCGCACTCTGGAGCCCTGCCAACAGCTAGCGTGACTTTGACATAGGCATTACCAAAACATTTATTAGAAGGGGAATGGCATCGCAGCAGGTCAGACACAGTCTCGAAATAACATGAGGTCTGTTGCACTGGATATGCAATAGAAAGATTGACACGTTTCAGGGTTTGATAGAGGCTTGCTAGCCGAAACAAGACAGCCCAGCCACACACTGAATGGTGAAATAGGCTTACAGGTGACTTCTGTTTTAATCATTTTATGTAAGTCTGGTGTGCTGCCATTGCCGTTCTGTGGTATTTTTCTTCAAGGCCAAGGGCCAATCACTGCATTTAGCTTCACAAATGACACATGGGAATCTAAATAGGCCTACTACATCTTAGATGAGAGAACAAGCACTCGCTCAAACACAGAAACTGCTCCCTGTGGCGAGACACATTTAGAGTCGTCTCTCCCTTCGCTTTGCCCATTAGTTTGCGGTCATGTAGTAGTTATCATTTTGTTGACGATGGTAAGGCCTTCGTCATCAGCACTTTAATTTTGATAAAAAATAAAAGATAAACCGAAATGAAACCTGTTCGAAATGAAAACCAACTACTGGTAATCTGTAGAACGACGCAGTTTAAGATAGCGCTAATAGCTAACATAAACAGAACTTAAGAAAAGGACACTAGAACATCATGATCCTTTGTGTGCATGAATAGGAGACGTAAGAATTTCCACTTTTAGCCATTCTTCTAGGCCATTGTTGACGACTCATATGCATAGATTATTCTGAGAGATACCGACACTAACTTGGCATGTCAAGATGCTTAGTGGACTGCTTCAATTGCACAAAGTCATTTATTTATTGCTGGAACTCCTTCCTTACGGATCAAGGATGTCCACTCCAGGTGCCAGACACCGCCTACGTTTCTCATCTCTTTTTCAGCCACATCACTCCGCAACACACACCTAATTTGTACTGCCTCCAAGACTTCTACCTCTTCCTGCCTCCTTGGCTTTTGTTTTCATTCATTCTCCTTCTAGATGACTTGACGTGGCACCAGTTACCAGTAACAGGAATTCATACACTTTTCTTTATTTTCTGTCAGTATTTAGTGTTAGAGTGAATCTAATAATAAAAAAGTAACAATTGTGCTCTGCACAATGTCTATTCTGAGGGACATGAGCTATTCCTGTGGGATCAATGGTTAAAGGTGTCAAGCACACACATTTCTCAAACAACCTCAGAGACTTTATAATTAATATAATTTGGACAAAAGATATGAAGGGTCTCAACCCCATCGCACATGTGATTCATAAAGTTGGAAAGAGGATCATGGAAGTATCCAAACAAGATAAATTGCAGTGAATGCTAGAAGGACGAACACAAACCATGTATAAAGTACAGATTTAAGTCCTTCTATATGTCTTTTTGAGGCACCTTGATCCAATAACCATCCGCAGCTACAAGGCTCCCTTTTTTCAGGGGAACAGAACAGAAACCCAAACAAAGGCTGTGCTTCACATGCCCCGACCTGACAGACGGAGGGAAACCTGACGCCCTGCTGCCCGCAGACCACACAGACACAGTTTGCCAGTGTGTCAGGTGCCAAACAGGAAGTGCTGTCTCCTGAGACAAGACAGAGACACGGCAAAGTAAACACGTCGCGGCTTAAAGGCAACCTCCGGCATTTTGTGTTTTGTTGATGGGCGTAGGGTTGGCGGGGGGTGGGGCAACTTCATGTAGTCCTCTGACGAACACGGCTGCCTGTCGACCCTCTACCTTACATTTCTGGAAACCACTAATTGCTACAACTAAATTATACTTAACAAATTGTGATTATCTGAGCTGCCGTACTGTCTCACCTTTATAAGAGTCATGATAGGATTCAAACTTCTCAACCCTCACAGTTAAAATGGACTGATTCGACGCCATCATTTACATATCAGCAACTAACAACGTTCAGATGAGCAATCGCTGCTAGCTTGGTCAGGACATTGTATTGATGACGACGAAGACCTGAGGTTTGGCTCCACCGTTTTGGCATCAATTGTGTCTCTGCCCCTTGAATGAGGATGAAGGAGGTCACCGAAATGAAGGGGTACCTTGCCAAAACAAAATAAGCATGCCGACAGGGCGGTCCATGGCAGGTGGTAGTCCTCCTTCACCACAGTTGGCCCCAGCCCTGAAACACCCCCCCTTGACGCCGTGAAACTGGAATAGACATCCTTCTTCCACGCCACGGCTATCACCACTACATTTGTGTGTCAATTCAATTTGAATTTTCTGCATAATGATTGGCCTAAACGGACGTAAACAAATTCCAGCAGCAGATTGAAATGCTAATTCATGGAGGGCCGAGTGTCAGAGTCCGTTCAGACCAGAGACCGTGAGTCAAGTCACCATCATCTTAACTCCTGGATATAATGGAGCTGTTGTTTCATAAAATGTGCTTAACTTTAAGACTCCACATGCCACATATTCTGTTCAACTTGCGTATCTTGCTTACTAGTCTATGATGGTAACTATGTATACAAGATCGAGTTTGAGGGCTATTGTGAGGGACATAAAAACAATATAATAGGCTTAATGTAGATAGATTCAAACTGGATATATCCAGTTACTGGAACCAGGTGCAGTACTGTCTTGTCTACAAACTGTGACGGGAACTCAGTGGATCAGTTATCACGTCAATGTAGATAGGATCCTTTTTGCCTTGTTCCGATGCATTGGTCGGTTTACCTCCTAACCCCCGTCGCTAAATACATAATTATTGTAGCATACAAATAAAACCTTCCTTAAACAAAACACTGGGCTCACACAGAGAGAAAAACCCTTTGGAATACGTCCACGCTGCATTCCCCATGGAAGGGAGCCCAGCCAGCCCCCCTCTGTCTGAGCCAAACGACTGAGAACAGAGGGGAAGGAGACACAGGGAAACAGCTGGAAAAGCTGCCTGTTAGCTAGCTACTGGGCTATGGTTGTGAATGGAGGGCGGCCAAGAGAGAGAGAGAGAGAGAGAGAGAGAGAGAGAGAGAGAGAGAGAGAGAGAGAGAGAGAGAGAGAGAGAGAGAGAGAGAGAGAGAGAGAGAGAGAGAGAGAGAGAGTGAAACAGTGGAGTTGTACTTTGGGGTATAAAAAACAGGAGCTAAAGGGGGAGTTACATTTCAAGAAATTTGTATTCTGCTTAACATGCGGCTTTGCCATTTCATCAGCCGTCAGTCTTCATAAAGGGCAGACGTCTGCCAAGCCACGAGAAGAGGAAAGGCTGGGGGAGGGAGGGAGCGGGAGGGAGGAATGGAGATCCAAACAGGCGAAGGGTTTTCCCTTACACACTTCTGGCGGGCCTCCAACCAGAAACTGGTCGGAACACGGGAAACATGGTGTCAGCCTGAAGGGACCAGATGAAAAGAATGGCGTCTGGCATGCCGTTTCCCCAGAGCCCATTCTGTCATGACTTTCTCTCTCTCTCTCTCTCTCTCTCTCTCAATCTCTCTCTCCTCACTCTCTCAATCTCTCTCTCCTCACTCTCTCTCTCTCTCTCTCTCTCTCCCTCTCTCACTGCCCCCCCCCACACCATCTCTCTCTCGCTCACATTCTCTCTCTCTCTCTCTCTCTCCCTCGCTCACTCTCCCCCCTCTCTCTCTCTCCCTCTCTCTCTCTCTCTTCTCCCCCTCCCTCTCTCTCCCTCTCTCTCTCTCTCTCTTCTCCCCCTCTCTCGTCTCCCCACCCCCACTCTCTCATATTCCAGGGAGATTCCTCCTCTACTACAATGCCTCCCAGAGAGATCAGAGCGTGAGTCTGTAGTAAACACACGCGGGCGTGTCATGCACATGTTGGCTCACGCCCTAATCCCACGGCATCTGTGTGTCTGTCTTTCTGTTTCCTGGCACATTCGTGGCAGTGCACGGAACAACCAAAATAATAAAATGATTCATGTTGTTAATATTGCCAAGTATATGTATCTAAGAGAAACCTAATACAGAATGATGCTGCAATAAAGTCTCAGAATGATAATACAACGAATAATACTAACTGGAGAGGAGCTGTTTCTGGTAGGGGACAGTTATTCTGCTGTTATCACTCCCACACCAACAGGATTAATTAAGAGAATGAGAGGAAATACAAGGATGCTTTGGAGGCATTTCAACTATTCCATTGACGGAGTCAAACAAATCCATATCTGACCCAGAGTCAGGTAGTCATCACATAAGGAAAGTGTTCCTGTTGTTTCTTCATCTTTCTTCAATCTCTGCTACAGGAAGGTCATCTTCCTATAAGCCTATGACCATATGGTATGCACCAACAGAGTAACTTCTTTACACTGTGTTGGAAGTTTTGGGCTATGCTGATTTAAATCAATAGAAAAAGACCCCCTTACATTGCATTTTAATGTGCTGCATGGGAATGCAAAGGATAAAGCTATATAAACTTCATACTGTTGTAAGAGGCTTGGTGGTATCTATGTTTTCATACCTTCCTGACATTTCCCCGTGGTATACGGTATATCACTAGCCTGGCGATGTCATACTCATAATTCTAGTCAGAATATGAGTCTGAGACCGAACCATTGGGCTGTGATTATAGGGCGGAACCAGGAAGGAAAATGCCTCTTCGCTCAATTGGATAGACCTAAAATCAATCAGAGCAACGTAGTATGTGACGTATGTTGTGCGAAGCACAGCTATTCTCAAACTAACTCAACTGAGCGCACGTTCGAAGAAGTAGAAAAAGAAGATGGACATAAACGATTTATGCCGGTTTTGTAAAAAGAATTTAAGGATACACGGACAAATTGGCAACACGGTCAGCATTTTTGAGAAAAAAAGTAAAAGCGCTGAGCGCTCTTTGGTGACGTGGTTGATTACGTTAATGTGTATCATCTGTCCATCAACGTATAAAGCCCGCCCTTACAATTTGATTGGTCAGATCACTTTTTGATCTGACCAAATACCTCCCAACGAGCTCAATTCCAGACTGAATCTCCATACCAAATATTTTGTGGGCGGAGTTCAGGCTGGTATCCAGGCTAGTATATCACGGTATTTGTCTAAAAAATTAAAGCTGAGCTGCTGGTGATAGAAGTCATTTTAGCAAGTATGACATGTCTAGCATACAATGCTGTGTGTCTAACAAGCAATTTGCTATCTTTGACAAGTCTTGCTGGGTTTGAATAGTGATGGCCTGTAGAATAAAGAATAGATGGGCTCTTCCTATATAGATTCCAAAACTCAACGTGTAGGACCAACTTGTGCACTTCTGTTTTTTAAAAATCAGCGATAGTTTCCAACAATGTACACATACGGAAAGTAAGTTGAAGCTGTATTATATACGGCCTAGGTGTGCTACACCGCTGTTTTTTGCCAGTTTTCTACTGTTGTAGAGCTCGCGGGGTACACTAAACAGTGCTTTTAATCCATTGTTGACATTTTGTAACACGAGACGTGTCTGGGTTAATGCTGGCTTAGTTAGCCAATTTTTTAGGACAGGGTACATTGTAATTCGCCTCTGATGTAGAAGTATTGACCAAACGATGGCTCTAGAGTGGTGCTGCATCCTGACACACGGGACGCCTAGGGATCGCCTCTTTGGTCCCCCGTGTCCGAACGCTGGCATTCCGAGGGTGAAATCTGTTGAATATCCAATACAATACATACTTTCGAACTTGTTTGTCATTGTGTGATTGTGTGATTGTTTTGATCCACCAACACCGCAGCAGTGTGCTGCTATTAATGTCCCTTCAGTTCTGATGTCGGGCGGTTCCGGGTGCTCATTATTGAAACACTGTTCAAAGGGCAGGGGGAACTCCGCATTTGAGAACTTGTTGGCGAAATAACGTATGTCAGTCTCAAAAACAATTCAACCGCAAAGAGTTGATTATTGACTATTTGATTATTTATCCCGCTTCAAAACTGCCAAATATATATATATATATATATATATTTATTTATTTATATATATATATATATAATACATACAGTATATTATATATATTAAATATATATTATACAACATTATAAAGAATATTATAAGGTACTTAATATCATACCTTGGGTATTTCTAAGTACATCAGTATACCGTAATACTGTGATACCGCCCAAGCCTATAGTAATCCCCAACCAGCTCACTTCTGCCCCATGCGGTGTAAATAACCCATCTGGATTAAAATCGTAATCTTAAAACATCTGATTATCCTAAATGATAAAAGCTTTTTTTTTTTTTTTTTTAAAGCTTTAATGAGTGGTAGCAATGCTTTGGATGAAGCATTGCATGATTATAACATAATCATTTTATAATCATATTGGCTCATGGGTGAAAACGAACATGAAAAATGGTTTTCACCGGGACTGCAAAGAAACATGAGTTGGGATGCACTTTGGGCATTTTTGGATCATGAAGTATTTTTTGTCCTGAACCCCACACATTTCGTCTGTTTGGTTGTATTTTCTTCCTATCTATGGGAAGGTTTATTTGGAACATACAGGATGTGGTCCTTGAATGTGGGTATCTGAAGCAAGGACCTATGTTGCTATTCAGCACAAGACAGAGGAATGTGTCTTTTCTAAAGCGTCACACAGTTGTGTGGCATGTTCTGCACAGTCAAACCAATCCCTGAACAATCAAATCGAATTCAGTTCCGCAACTAGTTTTATTTTGAAAAGACTCATATTACGGAAGACAGCAAACATCACAGGATATGCTCTGAAGGCCATTCGTTGCTGACTTTAGGTTTCGCACCAACCATGGCCGTAACATTTCTGGTAACCACAGGTTACGAGCGACGTCCAGAGGAAACGCATGCTCCCCGATGATGGAACACAACGCTAACTAAATACCCCCCCACACACACACACACACACACACACACACTCCCAGAGACATTCCTGCACTGCTCTCCCATGTTAGCAACCCCACCGCTTGACCCCCCACCCTCCCCCAACCTCCTCCACCGGCATGCCAGACAGGCGTATAATGTCGTTTACCATTCGCTCGCCGCATCTGGAATTCATTTTCACAGGCTCATATACGGTTTTAAGGTCACTTATATGAACTGTTTTACGTAAAACAAAAAAAAACTAAAGGGACGAGTTCATCCAGAGTGCTGGAGGTGGGGGGTGGGGCGCTGTCAGACCCTCCCCTCCGTCTCTTTCTTCCCTCGTTTGGCTATCTCCAGGGAGATGTGGCTGAATGGTGGTTTGTAAGGGGTGGGCCCCCCTGATGGATAAGTGTCTGGCCGCTGAGCGGGAGGGGGCGGAGCCAGGAGGGTGGATGTCTCGGTCGAGGGGAAATTGGAGGTTCCCTCGATTCTTTCCCGGGGACTTCTGCCAAAGCCGGCTGGGTCTGTTATCGTATCAAAACAGTGGCAAAAGTAAAATAACATAAGTAAATTAATAACGACGTCAACTCAATAACCTGGGGGAAGGTTTGGTGGAGATAAGAAAGAAGGCAGCGCAGATTCAAAACCTGGAGGGGGGCGGGGGATGAATGAGAGTTATTGTGTGGGGGGGGGGGGATGATATAATGGAGACAAACAGCCTGTGAGTGTGGGCGAGACAGTAGGTCTCTGGTTGTCTGTGGAGTAGCGTCCAGGCTGTACATCAATGTGACAGCCCAGATCAAAGTCTTGTCTCACCCCGATCCCCACCGACACCACATCCAATATCACTCCACGCACGGCCACGCAGGTGCCACGAGCCTCTCAAAATGAAGTATTCTCTCGTTTTAGAGCAAGACCCTACAGGACAAAGCCACAGTATGGCTTAAATTAGAGTTGGACAATGAGAAGAAAAGTGAGTCATCAAATCAACCATTAGTCTCTTTCATTCAGGAAATTGGATTACATCTATTTCAAGGAGCCTTTAAAACCAGAAGACTCAAAGCATTAAGTCCCATACCACAAGGAGTATTGCATGGATATGGTGTCCTGCTACAGGCAAAACATCCTCCTACATGAAGGCTACCTGCCCGACGTCCTGTTATTGTTGAGCCGGTAGCACAGGGGCTGGTAAGCTAAGCAACAAGGCTAGGCTGCTGTTCCCTTGTGGGCGCTAGGCCTGTGCATAGGCAGAACGCAGGCCGTCTAGACATGGAACCAACTGGAGTGATCACATATGACAGCTACATTATTTATGTGGGGGGGGCGGGTTGATTGTCTTCATAGTAGCCTCTAACAGTCTGGCCCTGGCTGTGGTAGTGCAGGCTGGAGCAGAACAACATTTTGAATGAGGGCTGAAGGGAGGGAGGGCTGAAGGGAGGGAGGGCTGAAGGGAGGGAGGGAGGTAGGGTGAGAGAGAGAGAGAGAGAGAGAGGGAGAGGGAGAGGGAGAGGGAGAGGGAGAGAGAGAGAGAGAGAGAGAGAGAGAGAGAGAGAGAGAGAGAGAGAGAGAGAGAGAGAGAGAGAGAGAGAGAGCGTGCGCCATCCGGCACTAGATTAGACAGCTAGGCAGGGGGAAAAAGAGCAGACTACAGCACTTCCCTGCCCATACATCTTTAATGCCTCATCTGCAGGGCCCAACAAGGAGTGACTGAAGTGAACACGTATTCCAAGTGACAGCCAGTTTCGACAACGGGGGCCGGGGTATGGAAATAGCAGGCACTGCTGGTGCTGGGGCGCATGGATCAGGAGGCGGGATCGGGTTGGCTCAGACACACTAAAGAATAGCTCTCTATGCTCAGCCTGTACAAAAAAGGCCACCACACCAGTGGAGGCGCACACCTATTACATCCAGCTCCTCTTTTAAATTCCATCTGCAACCTTCAATTAAAATGTGTACAATTGTTCAATCAATTGCCATGATGTAGTTGGACGGTGTTGTGGTGGTGTGGTGGTGTGGTGATGGGGAAGTGATGGTGTAGAGAAGTCATAGGTGTAGTGAATGGAAGGATGTTTTAGTACTGATGGTGTAGCGATGGCTTTGTAGTGATGGTGTTGTGGTGGTGTGGTGATGGGGAAGTGATGGTGTAGAGAAGGTGTAGGTGTAGTGATAGTCAGGGAAGTTGAAGTAGTGATGGTGTATTGATGGTGCATTGGTGATGGTGTTGTGATGGAGCAGTCGTGATGGTGCAGTTAAAGCTTTGTAGTGATGGTGTTGTGATGGTGTATGGATGGTGCAGTACTGATGGTGTAGGGATAGTTTAATAGTGATGCTGTATTGATGGTGCAGTAGTGATGGTGCAGTACTGATGGTTTAGTGATGTTTTAGTAGTGATGGTGAACTGAGGTAAACCCAGAAGACTATGTAGCTCCGCTTAATCCTTCACTTCTTCATCACAAAGGCACATCAATGTACAATGTACAGAATCACGTCTATATTGTTTGGAATGTGAGATGTGTGCCCTTCTCTTTGTGTTTGTGGTCTTCCCCCATGGAATTCAAATCCTAGTATCAGGAAAACTGGATCAGGATTCATGTTTGGTCCAATTGAATACAATCAAATAAAGTTGACATAACATATATGAGCAATAGCCTTGTTTGAATCATGTATTATGTCATGTATGATGCCAACGTCCATTGTACACAGCAATTGCATTCAAATGAAATCCACAAACGAGAAGTTATCCAACCACAAAAAAGCAATACCACCTCACAATTATTTCTCTGAAAGCTACGCCAGCAAAATAAAGTTAAATAAAAAGCGAAACATTAGATGAGCAAATTAACATCTTTGTCCATTCAATGTCGTCTCGGAGACACTGCATCAAGAACTGTATAGACCACATAAAATGTGCAATATCACAACAAACATAACGTGTGTCTGTTAATACCCTGCTCACAACAACCCCCTCGCCAGCCCCCATCCCTCCCCAATGTCATAATGGGAACATGAACACATGGGCTGGACAAAACACTGTGCACTGTATTATGTTAAGGAAGCTATTTTATAACTTGCCCGAAACCGGAGTTACGAAACTGTGCCAGCAAGAAGAAATTAAAGATGGCGAAAACCCTTCAGAACCTGAGTTAAGTATTATTTAGAGCACTGCTAATGTGGAGCCCCAGTTTGTGTGTGTGTGTGTGTGTGTGTGTGTGTGTGTGTGTGTGTGTGTGTGTGTGTGTGTGTGTGTGTGTGTGTGTGTGTGTGTGTGTGTGTGTGTGTGTGTGTGTGTGTGTGTGTGTGTGTGTGTGTGTGTGTGCGTGTGTATGGGTCTGGGGCAAGAGAGGGGGGGCTGAACATAAGAAACGGTAGTTATTTTTGTCTCCCACCCACAATATACTTAGGTTTCAGTTTTGGTAAAGCTTTTTATATGCTTGCATAGTTGCTCCTCCGCTTTGAGTTCCTTTCATTGTGTTTAACCGGGGAGAGTTAACTTGGGATTTTCGTTTTGAGAAAAGCAATCAATTGAAGGATTATTTTATAGATTTACAGTTGTTTTGTTTTTGTTATTCGCTGCAGCACAACTTCACTTGTTCGTGCAGTCGGCACTATTTGAGTTTTGGAAAATCAGCACTATTCAGTTTGGTCTCATTCCCAAGCAGGAACATTTCTTCTTCTTGAACTACAGCATCACAGCAGCGGATGAATGGCCTTTCTTAAATACTGCCCAGTTCACTGACATAAGCATGGATTAATTTGCAATATTCTACAGCGACTCGATTTAACTGAACAAGATTGTGTGTACAAATATTAACACAACTCCAACCTTGAACCTAATCTCACTTGACATCAGCCGTGGTTAACATTTCCAGTTATTTCATGATCAATCTGTGTTATTTTAGAATCAAAATCTAGATTATTTGAGAATACAAATGGTGAAGAAATGCAACATGATTGAAACCCTAACCGCTCCAGCGACCACATAACAGAAACATAAACAGAGTGACACACAGCTCTGGCGAGGCTAGCCTTATTATCTACTACTCTGCCAGAACAGCGGCGCCACAAACGCTGAAACCTGACCTCCAAGCTGTCAGATCACTTTTGTCAAAAGGTCAATATTAACATTTTGTCATAAGTGTGTTTGTGTGCATCTGCGTGTGCGTCTGTCTGTGTCCGTCCGTCTGTGAGCGTTTGTGTGTGTGTCATGTGTGTGTGTGTTTCTGGTAGCATACCCATGCGTTTGTGTGGCAGAATTGTGCTAAGTTGAATAACTCCTTTTTAGTGTCGTTAGAACCACTATCATGGTTGCCAGGGCAATAGCCTAACTCGCATCTACTTTGTAACACTAGAATGGAGCTGCTATGGGTGTCTTGTGTGTGTCAGCTGGTATCCCTGCTTCGCTCTTTTTTAAGGTTCTCCTGCACGTAGCAAAATTGACAAAAAAAAAAGTCTTGAAAACAACATAGCGCCTTCCATTTGTTAAAAAAGAATTAGTGTAGGGTAAGGACAACTAGCTGGATCAGCGGGTTTTCCGGGACCACAAATGGCTAAAGATATCTGGCTGTCGGTGCTGTTTTGTTTAGTCAAGGTCAAGAAATGCTCGACTGCTCAACACAGTAAGCAGAAAATATTTTCCAGCAACCAAACGCTTCACAAAAATGTTTTAATAGTTAGAAATGTTTATTTTCTCTTCGCTGCATGACTCTGCACCTAAACACAGATCCTCCAATTGTTAGATTGGAGACCTGCAGTATTTATACCCCACCACCCATCCTGCACCCCTTACTCTGCCATTTTAATTCCATATAAATAGCCTGTGAAGAGTAAAGGTCCTTTCAATTGACCGGGATAATAATGTTCCACATCAATAAAATAATTGCCAAACATGGCTCTGAATGGGACTGTATGCATACGACGCAATTTCCCTTTTTGCCAAACAGACGCTTTTTCAAGGACGTTTTTTTTTACGGTTCTAGTCTGAGAATAAATCTGTTTAACCGATCACAATCAGGTATGTTTGCAATTGTACAATGTAATGTACTCTGTTCATGTGGTGGGACATGGCGGAGGTAACATTACTTCTCTCAACACTCTTATTGCATCCATATTGGTCAACTTCATTCATAGGCCTATAGTTAACACTTTCTGTTACATGTCTAATGATCATACATAGTGGTAAAATCCATTCATAGGCCTATAGTTAACACTTTCTGTTACATGTCTAATAATGATCATCCATAGTGGTAAAATCCATTCATAGGCCTATAGTTAACACTTTCTGTTACATGTCTAATAATGATCATCCATAGTGGTAAAATCCATTCAAAGGCCTATAATTAACTATTTCTGTTGTATGTGCATTGATCATCCATAGTGGTAAACTCCATTCATAGCCCTATAATTAACACTTTCTGTTGTATGTGTATTGATCTTCCATTGTGGTAAACTCCATTCATAGGCCTATAATTAACACTTACTGTTGTATGTGTATTGATCATCCATAGTGGTTAACTCCATTTATAGGCCTTTAATTAACACTATCTGCTGTACGTGTATTGATCATCCATCTCGCTAGCAGTCGGTGCTGTTCACTCTCACTACGCTACATGAACATAGGTTGTTTTTGACTATATGACCATGTGCACTTGTATCACAACAATTAGTATTGGATACCAACCAAAGCATGATAGCTTACTTTAGTTATCAAACTGGGAAACAACCTCACAAATGAACATCTTCCAAACATTTATTAAAGAATGCAAATCATAATCCATAATCAGCTAACTGCCATTCCAAACGTTATTTTACACTTGGATTAAAAAGTAAAACTCCATTATAATTTAATCATCTCAATACATAGGATACTTTTAGTGAAAGGACAGAGCACAAACTCATCTTTACCAGGCTAGGACTCCTGTCTTTTTCACAAGTGTGATTATCATTGGAAAATGCAGCATATCGTGTTGCGGCTAATGTAAATAGTCGTGACTTAAAATTGTGTCTGTATTTTCTTAACCCGTTTATTCTCCATGCGTCTTAAAGGACCTTAACCCTGAGAAAAGCGTTCCCATGTTTTCAGAAGGGTTCTTACCCGGAGAGTAACATTTTGTTAGATTGCCCTGGGCCGACAACTGCCTCAGTCAATCACTGCACGTGATGTCATCCAAGAGGGCGCTGCCAAAATACTGTGAAATAAGTTACCATGGTTGTTGTTAATGTCAAAGTCAAGCTTAAATGTGCCAATAATTGTTGGTTCAATTCCAAAAAAGACAAACACATGGAGGCAGTACTGTTGTGCTGTAGCGTTTCCCACACCATCGTTAGGAGATGTGGCTTGGGAGGTTTGAGAACGACTGTGGGTCTTGATCAAGATCATTTTGGGCGTCCAGGGGCCAAACATGGTGAACGATCCGTACAACGTTGGAAACGCCTAGATTGAGGTGTTACATTAGACATGGTCTACTCTAAATGTTAAGAATCTCTCTCTCTCTCTCAATGTCTTGAACCCAGCATGATGGCCCCTGCCACGACCATCACCACGACCCCTCCCCCTCATAAAAAAAGAGAACAGACAGCGCATTCCTTGCTAATTATTTATTTGGCGTCAGGTCCCTTGTTAAACTACAGTGAGGCCAAGAAATGGGGGCCACAGCAGCGATGGGGGAGAGTGAGAGAGGGAAAAGGAGTGCAGGAAACAGGGAGGGTGGAAGGCTGGATTATCTGATGTCATGTATGCCCTGTCCTTTCCTCAGTGCACACACAGACACACACACCCGCCCCCACAAACACACACGCGCACACACACACACACACACACACACACACACACACACACACACACACACACACACACACACACACACACACACACACACACACACACACACACACACACACACAAACATGCCCCAATACACACTTCAAAGTTGAAGGAGGCCCTAGGGTCCACCCACCAGACTGAAGAAAGAGGTTACTATTGAAACGTCTAAACTCCTGCTAATCAGAGAGGCTGCTTCTCAGCCCAGGGAATATGCTTCTGCTAATGCAGTATTGAACGTACGTGTACATAGGTCTATTGGTGTGAACCCGGTTCAGATGCTACCATTTAGACAAAATAAATGCCAAACAACAATCCAAACGGTTGACATACCCGGAGCTGATGTTACATAGCCTTTGCCCGCTCTGAGATTAGTTACTTCAAGTCAAGGCAATGCAACTTTATATATATAGCACTTTTCATAAATGAGGCTCAGTGCTTCACATAGAAACATTGTCATACAATAAAATAAAATAATAGATAAGTAAAAGAAAACATACGTAAAGTAAAAAAATTCATAGTATTAATAAAATAAAAAATTGATTGAAAATAAGGCAAAGTAAAAAAAAAAGAATTTTAGAAAGTGCAATGTATTGAAGATTTAGCAGAAAGCTAAAGCAAACATAAAAGTATTCAGTCTTGTTTTAAAAGTGGTCAGAGGGTTTTATGTCAAGTAAGTGTCAACATGTTTTATGTCAAGTAAGGGTGAACATGTTGGACTATACCGAGATCAGATAATCGCCTGGTCAAAAATGATGTGTTAGACAAAATATCAAGCTTTCCAAAAGTCTCCAAGTCCCAGGGTGATGGAAAGAGGAGAGGACAAAGCAGGCTGACTGCATTTTGATGAGGACTTGCAAACGCTTGTCTTGTTTGGAGCCTTGTTTAACAAGCTTGTTAAGAAGTGTGTGTGTGTGTGTGTGTGTGTGTGTGTGTGTGTGTGTGTGTGTGTGTGTGTGTGTGTGTGTGTGTGTGTGTGTGTGTGTGTGTGTGTGTGTGTGTGTGTGTGTGTGTGTGTGTGTGTGTGTGTGTGTGTGTGTGTGTGTGTGTGTGTGCTTGGGTAATAAACAGGGTGAGAGAGTGAAGGCTGGCTTGCTTGTTCGCAGTCCAGACTACCACCATAAGATAGGAATGTCGCAGTGCTAAGTCACAAAATTGTGTCTCATTTTGTCTGGAATGATTGGATTATATCATATAAAGACATAAGCTTTGTATATATATTGTCAGTGTCATAACTATCCGTCTCAAAAGTGTACTGGAGTAGCTCTAGTGATGTGAATATGTAACATACTGCTAAATCTGTTTTTTGCTCAAACTATGAGCAAAAAAAAAAGTATAAACTGTTTCTCTAGTTTGTAACTATTATACTGTTGACAGCTGTCAACAAAAAAACACAAAATATATAGAGCAGTAGGTGGCATCTCAAGTCTGGAAGAAACGGCTGGAAACGATAACACTTCCTTCTGCTGTATCTACCCTTTAACATGCTACCCATGTCTGTGTAGGACCCCCCACGTGCACACTAACAGTGATACAGACACACCACACACACACACACACACACACACACACACACACACACACACACACACACACACACACACACACACACACACACACACACACACACACACACACACACACACACACACGCCGTGGAAGAACAGCATCTCACCTGCAGTCTGGAGGCCCTCCAACGATGCTAAATCAACCCAGGTGGCATGCGTTTTAAAACAGTTAAAGGCCACAAGGGAAACACAAGGAGCATAGGCAAACTAAAGTGCTAATGGGAGATGGGGGGTGGAAAGTGGGGAGGTTTGTTCTCAAACAGTGCTGTCGGGTCCCAAGAGTCCAAGTAGCTCTTTGCGACTAGAGGCAATGGAGCCGGTGGGAAATGAAGTCTTTCTTTAATTAAACACTGCTGATTTTCCAAATCTCAAATCAACTTTTGATTACATTTGTGATGATTTCTGGAATTCTTGGGCTACAGGGAACGTCTACGTATATGTTGGACGTGAATAATTTAACGTTCTGACGATGTCGACTTGATATGGTTAGATATTTTTGCAACCAGCAGAGGAAATGATCCATACAATATTTTATAATGTGTGTGTGTGCTGTTTAATCCAGGGTCTGTTTATTTAGACAGCTGGTGAATCATCAATGGTATGAGTGGTGGATGATTACTACTCGGGTTTAGTTCTGAACATTGCATCATTTCATCCAGACTGAGAATATAAAAGTGCGCTGATATAAAGCGTGCCACTCTAAATAACACTGAATGACACTTGCAGTATTGAAGTCTCAACTGCATTTACTTTCGTGACACACATAACAGAAACAGGCCAAACCTTTGAGGAATATTTTAAGGAGGGATTCCATCATATTTGGAAGGTCTTGCAGGAGGTTTTTTGTCGACCCTCAAGCACATTTATATGATGCACGCATTTACAAATAGGGCTCTGCATTATCAAAGTCAGAAGAGTAGCCATGCATGTCTGTCGTATTTGCAGTTGTGTGAAGCCTATTCAAGTGACCATCGACCTAACTGTCATGAACGGTTATAAGCGTTGACGAAAGAGTCACACAGAAAAGACTGCTACCTCGACAACTCCTAAACGAAGAAGATAAGCTTCAGATACCAGCCATGCCATCACTGTGCATCTCTCTGTGTAATATCATCTGATGGCTGTCTCCATGATTAATGCAGCGCTCAGGCCCAGACTAAATGCATACTTTATGTGAAGCCATGTATGAGTGGCCCAGGGTTTTGGGTCCACTGTAGCAAGGGTGACTGTGAGGTAAGCCTGCATGGCGTCCGTGGTGTAAAAAGGAAGATATTGGGTAAGAGTATAATATTGAATACTAATAAAATAATAGTACAGCAATAATAGTGCATAATAGTTGATCTTGAATATCATATAATAGTTGATAATGCAATTGGCATGCAGCTAGCCTAAATTGTTCTGCAAAATCCCAATTTGCACACTTTTTTTCCCTTCACCACAGGGGGCTTGATAAAGTCTTGTACAAGTTAAGAAATGTAGGCCATTACATCCTCCAGGGGAACCTTTTACAGGCACAAGACAGAGTAAACAGAGTGGGCCATCTGCTGAGTAAGGCACCTGCGCCCATTCCGCAGAGCTGAAATGCCATTAAAACAGGACTACCACCCTCTGTGGTATCATCTATTTGAAAAATCACCCAAGAAAAAAAAAAAAATAAGCCTGCATACTAAGATTTGACAGCAGTCAATTACTGCAGGCTCGTTAAAGGACGCTGGATATTTTGATGTTTTAAATACCATTGCAATGGTGTCATTTTGGGATACATTCTTAAGGCCCATTAGGCCAAAGGCATCAACAATACATTTGAAGGTTTGTAGTTGAAGCCTCTTGGTTTAATAGAAAAATCGTTCTTGTTAAATGCTTTGACCAAAGAAGGGGCTTTAAATACATGGAATATATTCTATTTGCATACGATTATAGACACGAAAATACAGTGCTGTTACTAAGGTGTATAGGACTTTTTCAAGGTGAAAGTAGGCAAATAATCTTAGCCTACGTTCAGACCAAACAAAATATAAATGAGGGCCTGTTCACTTCTTCAGCTCACAGCTCAGAAGCACTCATAACCAAGATCGATCCAGAGACATGCTCCGCTCCTAATCAATGATTTGACTTCGGTCTAATTACGATTTAATAAAGGTTAAATTGATTGAAAACATTTTATTGATAAATAGAGTAGGCCTACTCTTGCGGCCAATTTCCTTAACGCTGTCAAAAAAGAAAAAAGAAAAAAAGGAGAGGATGGCAACGAAATAACCCGATCTGCCGGTAACGGTAACGGTAAATGAAAGTTTAAATCCTGCCGATAAGACAGGCTTTGTTAACAATATCACCATCCACTGCAAGGCGAACGACGAGAGCTCTAAACTTACCTTTCAATCTAAACGTGATCATTACTCCACTAAACCAGACGTGTTGTACATGCAACTTGTAGGGAACCAATGCGATGGCCATGTCCGCTGCCCACTGAATCCCAGTTAACCAGGCTCCCCCAACACCCACCACACAGCTGGACTTCATCTCTAGCGATTTAAAAAAAATAACTAAATACCTGCATGCTCATTTGAACAGTTTTTCCTCCACATTAATTAGCCCACATGAGTTGTAAGACTCAGAGCATTGATGAACATTCAGCCTCCATAGACGGCAATAAATAGTTGATATGCCACACAGTTTAATTTACAAAAAGCAAAACACATAAAAGACAATTAAGATATTAAGTTAATTAAACCTGAAGGCGAGAGCCGCTCTCCGGCGCCGCACCGCGCGCCAGCTCGAGACAAGCTCACTAGTTAACTAACCAGCTCACTAGTGCACTTTGACAAACATTCCCAACAAACAAATCAACACTGTATAAACACTCAGGGCGCAAAGTTAAGAGTTCACCCTGTCGCACTCTTTGCCATGTCTATCCTGGCTAGGGTGCACCGATTGCCATGGTGACCGCTTCCCCGCGGCCATGATGTCCGATCGATGGGAATTGAACAAAGAGGATCAATTTCCGATCAGCGAGAGTGGCGCTTTAATCAATGGGAGAGCGGAGCTCCGCGACGGGCTAAAAAGAACACAAGAGGAGCGAAGTCGGAACACGACAGCGGCTTTCACGCATGTCGGCTTTCAAAACACTGTAGGAACTTCAAGGAAAAGGGTCTGACCTGCAACCGCTGTAAATCAAAGCGCTTCCAATATTGAAACATCGATCCCGCATTGGCCGCCATCTTGAGACATATTGAGACGGAGTGGAGTGATAGAGATAGAGCGCGAGGGGCTGGGATCCAGCGGGAAGGAGGGGGAGCGGAGGACGCAAAACACGGAGCGGAGCGGTTGAACACGATGAGCGCTTATTGAATACGGGCGCGGATTGGAGTTATTGAACGTCGACCTGTGATATTGAACGGGAGCCAGTTAAAAAATATTGAACGGGGTTCAAGCCAGTCTTTCTATTAGTGAAAAGTCGGGATGGACTGCACACGTTGAAATGTAACATACTAGTTGGTAGGCTATGCCAGGTAGGTTTACTAAAAACGTTTTTCAGATTATTTGATTATTATACATACACATATTAGGCTTATCTCTAGATAATAAAACGCTCCGGTAAATGATGCTTAATAGTGGACCCTTCAAATAATGTGTTATTAGCCTACTCCTATCACATATTTAGCCTTTTCATAATAAACATAGTAGGCATACTTATTTTTTCTATGATCTGGAAATGTATATGTCAGAGTGTCAGCCTAACCTTAGGGTCACCTATTCTTGATGAACTATTTTAATAATCATTGACTGGGCTATTCTCGCCTCGTAATGGGTTTTCCATGTGTGAACTGTTTTGGTGTACCATAGACTATATCTCTTTAATGTTGTCCGTGTAAGACAACCGTCAAATAGACTAATGGTATCCATTAGCTTCGGCATAACCCTGGAGTTTAACCATGACTATTGGAAAATATCCTATCACTTCCCTGTTGTAAACGTAAAGGTAAAGGCCAGTTTATGTACCTCCCATTATATTTATGACATTCCCCTTGTAGTTTGGATTTTACAGGCCTGAAAAAATATGCAGACACTTTAAATGTGTGGATTTGTGTTATTCGCGCAAAAAGTAAAATATAAGGGCCAGGACAATACAGCAATACAGGGCGTCTGTGAAACGCACTTGACTTTAAGCTTGAACTTGGGGAAACAGCGTCCCGGTGGTCACAGTGGGGTATCACACCGCGAAACAGCGCCTGGAGGACACAGCGTGGCATCATACCCTGAAACAGCGCCTCTGAAGGTCACAGCGGTCATCACACCATGCAAATCCACAGAAAACATACATTCATCATTAAGCTGCACATGGAGGCTCCATTCAGTTGAAACTTAATGTACACACTTATTGTACGCACTTAATCTACATTGCACTTATTCATAATACTTAATCTGCAGTAGCTGCTAGCAGTGCTGTACAAAGGGA
>NC_082388.1:8437511-8540011 GCF_031168955.1 Gadus macrocephalus
CCACCCCTATTGTCTAAACTTAGCGCAGGTGGAGAGATGAGCCAACTGTCCGGCTATAAAACAGACATGAGTCCGATTTGATTGTCCACAATCATTTGTGTGGGCGTGTGTGTGTGTGTGTGTGCGCAGAGACCTACTGAGAAGCTCTTCACAATGGTAAGAAACGGTTTTATTTCACCAGTGACGTTTTATCTTATTCTGCAGCCTCGTATTGTGTTATCTTTTGTATTATGAGTCCTCTAAGTCTCTTCAAGTTTTGACACCCACTGATGTGTTGCCATTAGGTCAGAGCACTCTACTTAACTGAACAACTGTCTTTATCCTATTAGGCGCCAAAGAAGGCAAAGAAGAAGACTGCGGATGCTGGCTCCAACGTGTTCAGCATGTTTGAACAGTCCCAGATCCAAGAGTTCAAGGAGGTGGATCCACATTTGAGGATTTGTTGTTTGGTGCTGGTGGTTGTTTGGTTGTGGTTGTTTTCAAAATGTTATGGTGTTGCATTAAAACTATGTTAAATTAAATGATATATCATTAAATGTTATACATTTAATGATGATTAAATGTATAACAACTGTATTACTGTACAGTATATAAGGGCTCATTTGCATGTATGTATTTCCTTCAGGCTTTCACGATCATGGATCAGAACAGAGACGGTGTCATCGACAAGGGAGACTTAAGGGACACGTACGCCGCCTTAGGTGGGTCTACGCACACAGAAGACACACACAGCAGACGCACATAGCAGACACACACTGCAGACACACACAGCAAACACACACGGGCACACCGTCCGACCTCACGGAACCTGTGTCACCGTTCCGAGGCTCCACATCAAGTCACACCTCTCAGGCAAGTTTTGAGACATTATTAGAAGAAGGAGAGGAGTCTTCCTCATTACAATATGTTCATTGCACCAGTATAACGAGACATGAGCTCTGCATTGAACCCGTCCCTAGTGGGTTCAATGCAGAGCAGAGGGCGGCGGGGACTGACTAGGTGCCTTCTGGTCAAGGACACCTTATTACCCTAGGGATGTCTTTTGGATTGATGACGTTAAGGTGACGTTGATATATACATGAGATATAACATTGTACATTGTACCCCCAGAGGAACAATTGGGCACATTTAGTGTCTGTGTACCCTTGAAGAATGATCTCTCTTGTTCTCCTTTTGGTGCGTAAGATGAGCCCTATTTAGAGGCACTCCAAGCCCTCCCTTCCCTCCTTCTATCTGTTGGTCACGTCTGACCGTAGAAACAGATTGTATTGTACCAGTTGTATAGGGGTCAAGTGAGCTAAATATGAAAAGGTTTACTTTTGATCTGAATCCCAATGAAATGTTCCTGGTAGGGTTTGTCTAATTTAAATATGCAACTTTTGACACCAAGAAACATGTTATTTGTTAAAAGAACGTCAGTGGTAAAAGAAAATTCAACAAACTGAAACAAAGCAGTCTACCGGATCCATGAAAACACTGTCGCTCAAACACTGTCAAAGTTGCCCCCGCTTCAATTTTCTTTTTGAGAAATTTGAGAAATATAAGGTTTATGTCAGCAAACATCAGCCTCTCTATGGGTGTTTTGTGTTCTGTGTTTTGGCACAGGCCGCCTCAATGTGGGTAATGAGGAGCTGGACGAGATGATGAAGGAGGCCCCTGGCCCTATCAACTTCACAATCTTCCTGGCTATGTTTGGAGAAAAGCTCAAAGGTCAGTGCTATCCCCCGGTTTAATAGTAAATATAGATGGGTTTACAACGTATGCAAAAATGATATAGAAATATAGTGATCAATTATAGAACGCCGGTCATTATCGGGAAAATAAGCCCCGACAGGGCAAACAGATCACTGACTCGCAGCGGAGGTGTCTTGCTTCGCCCTGTCGGGGCTTATTTTCGATAATGACCGGCGACGTTCTATACATTATCCCGCTTATTAAACGGCTACTTAACAAAACGAAAAAATAACTTCACAAGGTGTGTCTTTTATTTCTTACCAGCATTCGTAGTGTTGATCAGCAGAGAAATAGTCGCGACAAAAACGTTGACGTCGCTTAGCAACTGAGTACGCTGGGGTTGACAATACCGGACTACTTGCGGAGTGTTACCAAAGACGTCATTAGAGGCAAAGAATCCTTTGTTTTCCTTGACAGCGGTCAATTATACCTAGCAACGGTGAATTATCAAATATAATTCACTGCCGGAAGTTCTGAAGGGCCCATGCAAGTGAACGAAGCGTTCCACGGCATTGAGAAGACCCGTGTAATAAGTAAAGGATAATGAACTCAAGGCAGGGAAATAAACTGTTTGATATGCCCGGCTCGTGGATGGCTTACCGCCAGAAATCGAGGGTGGTAACCTTCCACGAGCCGGGCATATCAAACTGTTTATTGCCCTGCCTTGAGGTGATTATCCTGTTTATTCTACTTCTTGCTTGCCAACCTAATAAAACAATTCAAATAATTTAATAATCATGCTTTATCTTTTTCGTATTGCATGCTTATTAAATGTATACTTTAAGTCTTTAATTACGATCGATCAAACATGCATTCCTTATTCCAAATATTGTTTGCAATGAATGTATAAGTAAGGGATAATCACCAAGATACAGGGCAATAAACAGTTCTCAAACGTCTTCCCTACTCCAAATACATTATAATTGACAATGAATTCGTCCATTTTTAAAACGCTGCAATGTCTAGAACAACGGTGAATAACGTTAGCTCCGCTGTAGCTAATTAGTTTCTATAGCAACCACACAAGGCTGCATCTGATCACTAGTTTAATAACGTTGTTGCTACATTGTATCTCACTTGCAAAACTATGTATTGACTGACCCTCCGATAGATTTCCGACACATTTTAGAAACTTTTAGAAACAAGGTTTATTTTTACAATGGACCTCATGTATGAAATTTCTGTGATAGAAAAAAATACAAGCGGCGTATTGATCTGCTATTTTTGATGACGCTTGCTCAGTCAGCAGCAAGTACAACCAACAAGTCAGCGGGCAACCTGCCGGGTTAATGCCCTCCTCCCTGCCAATCAGAATCAAGCATTCTTACAAAGTATAAGGATATATATATACATCCTTCCAGATTCTAAAAAAAAATCATGCTTTGTTAAATGGATACTTTTATGGAGTTAGTGACATTTAGTTACCGGTATATCATGCTATAAAATATGTCACATGTATGTAATGCGGTTCCATCAATAAATGTGCTGCTCTGACCCCGCCCAACGTTTAGGGACTGACCCTGAGGAAACCATTCTGAACGCCTTCAAGTTGTTCGACCCAGATGCGACGGGTGTACTCCGGGGAGAAGAGTGAGACGGACCGCATTACAAACACCTACATCACACCCATCAAACTATATATCAGATCAGCAGACAAACAGCCACATCACACCCATCAAACTATATATCAGATCAGCAGACAAACAGCCACATCACACCCATCAAACTATATATCAGATCAGCAGACAAACAGCCACATCACACCCATCAAACTATACCATTAGATCAGCAGACAAACAGCCACATCACACCCATCAAACTATATATCAGATCAGCAGACAAACAGCCACATCACACCCATCAAACTATATATCAGATCAGCAGACAAACAGCCACATCACACCCATCAAACTATATATCAGATCAGCAGACAAACAGCCACATCACACCCATCAAACTATATATCAGATCAGCAGACAAACAGCCACATCACACCCATCAAACTATACCATTAGATCAGCAGAAAAACCAAGACACACACACTTCAAAGACACACTTTAAACATTGTGTCCATGTTCTGATGATATTAATGAGTCTATGATATTAATGGGTCTACCCAATCCTGTTTGTTACCTGTACAGATGGTATGTTTAGCAAATGTCTATATATGCTCAAAGATTAACGTTACATTTTTTTATTAAACCTTGTCATTTTCAGCATCAAATACAGCCTAATGTCTCAGGCGGACAAGTTTACAGAGGAAGAGGTAATACTTTTTCAAAATAGCTCACATATATCACCCAATCATCACCTAACTTTTGGTATCCCTATAAACACACCTTGCCATGGTTCCTCACTGTGTCTCTTTGATCCAGGTAAATGAGATGTTCACCAACTTCCCCCTGGATGTTGCGGGCAACCTGGACTACACAAACCTGTGTTACGTTATCACTCATGGGGAGGACAAGGAGCCGGAGTGAATAGAAGTTCTCCCAGCCCTGTTGATCTAGTCCATAGTTACTGTAAGCTGTGCCACACGAGACATGTATTAAAATACAATGACTTCTTTGTCCCTGTCTATGGCTCTATCTCTAGCAGCTCATACATACTGAATCCATTGTCACAAACACAAATACACTAGTTTCAAGGGTAGAGGAGTGTCATTCATGATTTATCTTTTAAATGCTCCGCCCTACATCTTTGTATTTTAGCTACCCCGATTTTGAGGAACCAACTCCAGAAATCCAGAACTGGACCCAAGGTTTTTCGATCAAACCTGATACATTGCTTATGGTGTTTCAAATATTTTCCAACAGAAACATATTTTAGGCAGACGATTGTAATGCATGGCTTAAACTCGCATCATGATTGGGTCTGACATCTCAAGGTTAGGCTCATTGGTAAGGAGTTTGTCTTTTGGGCAGAGTCTGACATCTCAAGGTTCATTGGTAAGGAGTTTGTGTTTGGGGTAGAGTCTGACCTCTCCTGCTTAGGCTCCTTGGTAAGGAGTTTGCTTTGACATTCTGACCTACGATCCCTCAGGTCTAGGTTGGCATGTAGGAGGGTTGATGGAGCGTTTAAGAAAGCAAAAGAAAGAGGACAACTCGTGTTATTTAGTGTTGCACAAATCTGTTCATAGTCTGTAGGATGAACCTTAACAGGAAACATTTGAATATGTCACAAAACCTATTAAAGAGGTGCCACGCCTGGTGTCATGTCATGGGACCTTTAATTTTGACCTTTGAAGAGTCCGTGCAGACTTCTACGGCCCACTGCCGACAGGTGAACACTTGCTAGTCAACGTAGATGAGTACTCCCGATACCCTGGCCTGTGGTGGAAGTCATGCACTCCACCTCTGCGAACTCTGTTATCCCTGTCATGGACAAGATCTTCTCGATGCTTGGCATCCCCGGAACGCGAAGACAGACAACGGCCCCCCCTTCGGTAAGCAGTTCGGCAGGTTTGCGGCCTACATGGGGTTTCAACATCGAAAGATCACCACTACGGCCCCAGGCAAACGCCACTGCAGAGAGGTTTATGAGAACACTTGGAAAGGGCCTCCGTGTCGCCAACATGGAGAACATCCCCTGGAAGCAGCATCTCTACACGTTCCTGCGTGAGTACCGTTCAACGCCACACAGCACAACCGCAACATCACCCACTGAGTTGCTGCTCAAATGCAGGATGCACACAAAGATGCCTTCAGTGAGCACACCCATCGGACTGGACAAGGATCTTCGCAGGAGAGACCGCAAGGCTGAAGCCAAAATGAAGGTGTATTCGGACGCTCGCCGACACGCTGCACCTTACACCCTCCAACCTGGTGACGTAGTGTTGTGCTCTCAACCCAGGCGATATGATGAACTTACAGCCTACCGACTGCATGTTATATAACCTATTAAGGATTATGATTATTTTTGCAGTTACATTTTTAGGAAATTAGGAATGTGTTACGTCATTTGACCTCAACGTTTAAAAAAACTCTACTGTACAATCTCAAAATGAAGTGAAATTTGTTCAAAGCCAGGGTGACCTTTAATTTAAATCCTTTTATGTTTTATTTAATATATTCAGGATTGAGTTAAATGACTACATAAATTATTATATATGAGGAAATTATGAAGATCAAACAAGGGGAAAATGTTAAAAGGTTCAGTGTTTAGAATCTGGCAGCAACTAGCGGTGAGGCTGCAGATTGCATCCAAATAAGTACCCCTTTCGCCTCTTCCTTGTCAAAGACTACACTTCCTTAACTGCCCTGTGTAACAACGTGGTTCCGGAAGTAAAAATTCCATTCATTTTTTTCACAGAGGTTTTGAATAAAAGCCATAATGTCTTAACCATACAAAGTATACATATCACGCGCCGTTATATTGTGAATCGATGGCGTATTCTTCTGTAGAAGCCACAAGTTAAACAGGCAACATCTAGTTTTTAGAAAAAACACGCTTTATTCACGATTCATTGTACCCACTACACTACCCACTACACTAAATCCAATATAAACAATAGAATAATGACAAAGGTTATAAGATGCAAGAAGTGCACTAAACTATTGGGTTGGAACCATTACCCAAAGGTTTGCAATGGATAAGGGGATGAGTAGTTCCTTCACTCGTTCACAAAAACAATGCACACAGTCTTGTCCCTTTGCCTTTTCTTCCGTTTTCAAAATTATTTTTTGGCCTGAATCTAACTTTTTGGTCACGACTACCTTGACAAACGATTGGCTTTGTATAACGTCCGTGGAGAATATTTATGGGAAATGTACTTCCGGAACCAGAGCTGTTCAAAAAGGGGTTGGTCAGTGTTCTGTTCTATTCTGTAAGATGGCAGAAGAGTTCTGTTTTGCAAAAGGAAACATTAATTCACCACAAGGTCGTTTTTTGACTGCTTGATCCTGCAAACGTGTGAACCAGGGGAACCAATCACCATCGGCTATCTTTGTCGGGGGCTCTGCAGCTCACTTTACCACAGTTTAGCACTCGGTGGCTCACTCTACCACAGTTTTTAACTGTGCTTTCAAGTCGAAGCACACCAGGTTCAAACCCTGGCAGAGTCTGTAGGGCAGAGGATAGCCCAATCACATTGGTCAACTCTCTTTCCACTGAGAATATATTCTTCATAATATAACTGAAAAGGATACAAGATATGAAAGATTTGCAGATGTTATGTTAAAGCGTAGCAAAGAGTTTTTGAAAACATGGCACAGTATACATACACAGCTCCTCTACTGCCCTGGATCAATTGTGAATAGGATGTGAAAGTAGAAAGAAAGAAAGCAGAGCCATTACTCATGAGTGTGTTGGTGGGGTGGTCTTGCAGAGTGCTCAAGAGGACGGATGTGGTGTCAATATTTCGGAAAGGGGAAGCACATTAACGTTTGCTCAAAAGGTCATGTTCATTTTCTTTTGTTGGTTATGCCATTACAAAGAGACTTCTGTGAAGATAACAGCAAGGTACGACAACATATATCATGACATACGGCTTGTTTACTTGAAAGGTTAAAACATTTGAAAATGATGTCTTCTCATCCTTTTATCAAGAATATGTTGCAGCTTTTTGTAAGACACCTATTGAGGTTCACCAGTATCAATTCAGTGATCATTTTTAGAATATTTTCAATTAAACAAATACCTTTTTCTACCTAATTGAATTGTAGTCTAACACATCAGGTCACCACTGAGATAAAAGAACAGTGGAAAGAATGCTCGTCATGAATAGGACTTTTTTTTTTTGAGAAATAAAGAAGTTCAAACATGTAGAAAGAGGGTAGAACAGAGGGACAGAAACCCAATAATGTGTAACAAAACATGTAACATGTAGTATTACACAACCAAATATATGAAGTGAATGAGTAATGCTGACTGGATAAACTATTTGTGTTTTGAGGCATGACAATCCTTGGCATTAATGAGGGGGCCGTGCTGATGCTTGTGTCTTCAGCCTCACTCAGCATGCTATGTCTTCTGTGTCTCAAGTGCAAAAAGAAATCCAGTAAGTTCTTTACGCTCTTCAATGTTTTTGGAAATGGGAAATTAAAATTTTCAATTCATAATCAATTTCCCCATGGGGATTGATTTGTGATTTTGATGTTCTATACGGCAATAACCATTCACATTTGTTGTGCATCTATTTAAAACAATACAAAATCAAGGTAGAATGTATGTAAAACTGAAAAATAAGAAAACAGACTCTTCTCTCTTGCAGAAATCATCCAACAGGAATCCTCGATATATGACCCTCAGATATTGTGAGTATTTATTTATAACAGGAGCTTGGAGGTTGATCATTAATCATTTTGTTGAATCTCCTTTAATTGAATGAAAATTTATTATGGTTGCTGTTTCTATTAGGTATGTCAAGGTATACTTGTACTACTATTTTACGTCAGAAAATGTGTCTGTTTTACTTCAAAACATTTACGAGCCTGAGGTGTATGTATAATAATAATAATAATAATAATAATAATAATAATACATTAAATTTAGAGGCGCCTTTCAAGACACCCAAGGTCACCTTACAGAGCATATAGTCATCATTCAAAACTATGTAAAACAGACTAGGAATAAAAGGAAAACAGAGGTTAAACATGAAGAATAATAATAATTAATAACACTCAAAGACGCCTAAAGTGATGGGGGGACCTCACTAACCACCACCAATATGTAGCACCCACTTGGGTGATGCAATAGAATGTGTATAGAATGTGAGTAGTTTGAAATGCATTAAACAGCATCTGGATTGTTTCAAATTGTGTGCTCACATTTTAAGGGATGCAGACTTCAAATGTGATATTTGTGACAACCAACAAGTGTGTTGTTGGTTGCATTCAAAGTGTTCAAAAGATTCCTAATTTGTCTTATAGTATAGGAAATCAATGTTCTATAAATATTAAAAAACTGAAACATACACATTTTCTGATGTAAAGTAGTAGTACAAATATACATAGTAGGAAAACAAGAGGATATTTCAAATAGGCATTTGATCATTTTCAAAGATTCAATTTAAAAATAGTGTTTCGCCAACAGCCAACGTGAAGGCAGCCGATTTGCTGTCACACGCTCAAAGACAGGTACACTCCCTGGTTTCACTTAATAACATTATTATATACATTATATAAATACACTTAATTACAATATTAATTCAAATGTACATTTATCGAGCGATATAGTTCTACTTGATAAAAAAGTATGTGTTGAGGGAAGAAATTGTGTGCGACAAATTATATGTTGTATGTTATAATCATGTTGGGTAACATTTTGTGATTATATGAATTAACTCATCGTCTATCATCTTCCAGTAACGCGCCCCAATCAAATGAAAACACAGAACCAAGAGTATGTATGCAACATGAGCTCAGCTCCATTAACCTACAAAAATGGTTTTGTAAAACTTTATGTATTTAATCTCACTCAAACATATGTAATTTTCAGGGAAACTGAAGTGAGACATTCCCATATCTCTCAATGTAAGATCTCCAGTTGTAAACTTTCCTTATTAAATTCTTTCATAAAAGTAAAATATATATTTTATTACCATGCACCAAACTTGATGATACCGTTTTCATATTCGCAATGTAATAATGTTGAAGTTTTTTTCAAATGTGATGATTTGGCGTATTTTGCGTATTTATTTTGTGTATTTTGTTATATCATAAGAAATGTATGACAAAGGGTATTTTCTATTTCAGCTGCAAATGAAGATTACACATTTGTCATTGGTGGTAAGTTGGTACTAGTTTGACCCATGTATTAATAGTTATATGTTATATTCTTTAATGACTATATCAACTGATCATGGAACTTTACAGAATAGTTCAAGGTAAACTCTAATGTTAACCACATTGTTTTGCAGACCAAGAGGGCTTTGAGGCTACATATGTGTAAGTGTGTTCCCCCTATACCTGAATGGTCTCTACGTCACACTGAATTACCTCCATATGTTTCATCTGTGGTTTTTATCATATTTGTATGGTCTTTTATACAGCTCCCCACTTCCAATTGCAGTGTATGGAAACATTGAGGAAATTAAACAAGCAGCATCTGGTGAGCATGTTGTTTATTATTTTTCTTCGTAAGATGTTGAGAATTGCAGTAACGTTGATCACTACACAATCATAATAAACTTTTACATTTATTTTATGCAATTACTCAAATGCTAAATAAATAAGCATATTGTGGTTAGGGTGTGAAATGCTTACTTCACACATGCATGAGAGCAGTTGCCTTCATGTGTGGGGTAAAGTACAAGTTAGAGCTGTAAGCACAGGTCTTTTTTGTCAGTAGAATTTCTGAGGCTTGTGTCATTGCAACCCAGTCTCACGGAAATACTTTTAACCTATTCATTCATGATCTGGGGCACGTAATTTAAAATTTTCCGTGCCAAAGGGAACACATTTCTGACAATTCACAGGTATATGTAATGCAGGTGCGCTGCTCTGCTGGCAAACCGCGACGGTAAAAGGTAGCTGCTTCATCTCTTCTTTTTAGAATGAGTTTGAAATTATTAAGTTTTGGTACAAAAAAAATTAAATTACGTGACCCAGATCACGAATGAATAGATTAAATTACGTTTAAATTACAATGTCACGTATTTCCGTGAGACTGGGTTGTACATTGAAGCCCTACATTTTATGAAAGCAAGCCAGTGGACTTGCACTTACTTCTGATCAACCTCATAGGATACCCATTTACAAGAACACGGAACACTCTTTTACTTTTGTGATATCATAATATTATAATAATATATAATATTATAACCTCAAATGTATGCATTCCACATTCCTTTCTTTCAGCTTCCAATTTATGTGACTATGAAAATATTTTGACTGCTTCATCGATCAACGATGGTATGTGGTTCCAACGTAACACTTTGATATGATCACATTCATCATCAATGTTGCTTTCAATTTTTTTTGCAATCTTTTGTTTCAATTAAAATGACAGAGTTGTTTTTTTAAACTGCTGTTTCACTTCAACAGATGAGGATTATGAAAACTCTGAATTCTTAAAAAACATTGAGGATTTAACAGGTAAATGTTGTAATTTGTTTCTAACTAAAAGGATAAGTTCGGGATATTTCGACCTTGACTCTATTTTCCCATCAAGGGGGGAATGCAGAAACAAACATCTTTGAAATTGTTCCAATATGGAGTGATAAGGCTGCAGTCATAATTCGCGAAACGGACTGCAATGTAATTCTTTAGGCAATATCGGCTTGTCAATGTACAGTATGTCCACTAAAAATGCTTATTGTTTGCCACTGACAGGCTCAGATTGATACTATTCATGTCTGACAACATTATCCCTACAGAGAAACCTAACTTTTTTCCCTTTCACTTGATTCACTCTGAAATCTCACGAGTTGTTGAACAGGGTGACCTTGAGTGAGAATTGGAACTCGGAGTTCGGGGGCCAACCAACCAAAACTGACAGCTGCAGCTGCTTTAAGCTTATTTTTTTGCAAATACACATAACTTTATATCAATGGTTATAGCTTGGTATGTCTTTGTGAGGTTTTAACGTCTCTTATCATTGAATCATTAAAATTGGGGCCAAAGAAGTGTATGCAGTTTATAATATAATCAGGCAGTGAGGTGATTATAGGCAATACTATAGTATAGTTACCGATGTTTTTATGTTTGGGATGTAAGGAGGCCATGCAAAGAGCTGAAGAAAAGATAAGCTTGAATCTCAAACAGCTGTAGTGCTGGTCGAACACGATTCGAGCCATGGTACAACGAAACGCCTTTTTGTTTCTTTGTTTCTGAAACAAAATTGCATGATGCAAAAGTCCTCCCTCAATCTTCTGTAAAACGTCCCGATATTTCTTGGTTTTATGGTCATACTAAAGCTACCCTAAAAAATAGAATGGGTAGCCTACCCAGTGTATATTAATAACTATTAATAACTTACTAATATAATTAAATTAATTCTCTCTTAATTCCTCCCAAAAGTCTGTAATTATTGCTCATAAGATAGATCGTACATAAAATATAGGTACACAGTAGTTAACAAAGAACTGCAGTATAAATTCTTTGCAAGAATGGTACACCATTAGTAAAAAAAGATTAGGCCATAACTCGGGAGGAACTACACGGTATGTTGCAAACTGTAATCTAAAACGTAAACCGATACTCCTCCTTTTCCAATACTTCTCCTTGAGCAATACTTGATTCTGATTGACACTAAAAAACTGACCAGATGTAGCAAAAATATCAAAGAAAAACCTGTTTCTTTCCCTAATGTAATCTGAGCCTGTCCGTGCAGAAGGAAAGCCATTGACAGGGCGCTTTGGCCCCAAAAGGATTACATTGCAGCACGCTTTGTTCATTACGGTAGCAGCGTTCCCCCTCAATACTGGACACAATATATCTTAACAATATTGTTTGCATAAGTCCCTAAGACCAAAAATTCTGAGAAACTAAAGACCCGGTTGACCGTCCTGAAGTTATCCTTTAAGTGTCATAGCTTTTGTTTTACACTAAATTAATTGTTCCTTTTCTTTTTGACAGAAGACCCAGACTATGTGAATACTCAACAGGGTGCTTGCTGATATGAACACCACCAGATAGAGGAGGAATTCTCAAGGCTCAATAAGCAGGAGGAGCCAAACATAGTCTCTGCTATTCATAGCAGAGACCTGTGGTAATGGCAGAGAGCCTCACCGGTCAAACTCCAATGAAAAAGGCTTACAAGAAAATTAAAAATAATAATAAATATTCAATATTTATCTATGATCTTTGTAACAAATGTATCTTTGTATGATTCATTTCAGAAAAAGAGGTGTCCCAAGAAGTGAGAAAATCTTAACTTTTTCTGATATGGCATTAGAAGATACATCTGTTAATAAATATTTAGGATTTCCATTCGATGAATTTATGAATTATGAACATGTAATTAAACTCCTGGCTGATTCAGCTGGTAGAGCTTTGGGTTCCGTTGTTAACAAGTTAAAAATATGTAAAGACCTTGGTTATTCTACTTACTCTCAATTGTATGATGCATGTGTTTCTCCCATTGTGAATTATGCTGCTGGGGTATGGGGATTTAAAGAAAGAAAGATCTCAGATGCAGTACAAAACAGAGCTATACGTTGTTTTCTGGGTATTCATATACTGTATATGTTCCCTCTTTGGCTGTTCAGGGGGACATGGGTTGGATTCCTGCTACAATAAGGAGAAAGTGTGATATGATTAGACTGTGGAATCGTTGTGTTAATATGTCAGATGACAGGATCAATAAGAAAGTTTTCCTTTGGAGTAAAGTCCAGAACTCTCCATGGGCCGCAGAGATTCATGCTGTCTTTGAAGAAGCCGAA
This sequence comes from Gadus macrocephalus, assembly GCF_031168955.1. Lineage (NCBI taxonomy): Eukaryota > Metazoa > Chordata > Actinopteri > Gadiformes > Gadidae > Gadus > Gadus macrocephalus. The sequence goes on from NC_082388.1 coordinate 8,450,569, forward strand.
TTTCAGTATATCTATAGAAATAATTTATCATGCAGCATAAACAAAATGAGAAAAAAGTTACTTGTCGGGTTCAATGAAAAATGGTTCAATGATATAATGTTAAAACCGAAATTACGGACATACATCCAAATCAAGCATAATTATGAAACAGAATTATATGTTAAAACAAATTTACCAAGAAATCAGAGATCCTGGATTGCCCAATTAAGAATGGGAATCCTTCCCCTGGCACTTGAGGTCGGCAGATTTAAAAATATCCCAGAGGAACAGAGACTTTGTGAACTTTGTGATTTACAAGAAGTGGACAATGAATCTCATTTTCATTTATACTGTCCCTTCTGTGATGAACTAAGAGTACCTTTTGTAAATGAACTGTTTGCTCAAAACCCTGAAATATTTTGGAGTAATGATGATGTCAGGATGGAATGTTTGTTTACCTTTAATGTTTATAAGTTAGCCTCTTTTGTTACTAAAGCCTGGATGAAACGTCAGGATGGTTAATATCGTTAATGTTAGTATTGTTAAGCATCTACTTTTGGTTTTTGGTCTGTCTAGGTTGTTTTATAATGGTGTCTTGTAAGCCCTTGTGGGCTGGGCATGCTAATGCATGAAACAATAAAAAAAATAAAAAAAATCCAATCATTTTTAATAGTCAAATTCGAGAAATGTGCAGAGCTCCAATGCTAATACAGAAGAGAGATGATTCAGCGGTGAGCTCAGCCTCCCCTCTGATTCGCAGTGGAGTGGGGTGATAGGCGCCTGCCTGTCACTCTCTTTCTGTAGGTCAACAATGTTGGGCTGGTGGACCCCGTCATTACTTGTCCTGGCCTTCCATATTCCAGGTCATTTATGTCATGTGTGTATAATATATTCAGGCTCGCTGACCTCTTCATGGGCTGTGGAGCCCATGATAAACCATGAAAGACCTGGTTTATCATGGCTTATACTATCAAGTGGCTGCCCAGCCATTGACCTCACCGCATGTCACTGGTATACAGCTGGTATGTGCAGCTGTATGACGTAGGCTGGCCTTTAGCCAAAGGGTGTATGCTGGCCTGTAGTTATAGAATGTAGCAGGGCAATGTAGTTTTGCCTGTGGCTCTAAGCTGGCCTGTCGCTCTAGGCTGGCCTGTCGCTCTAGGCTGGCCTGTCGCTCTAGGCTGGCCTGTCGCTCTAAGCTGGCCTGTAGCTTTAGGCTGGCCTGTCGCTCTAGGCTGGCCTGTTGCTCTAGGTTGGCCTGTAGCTCTACGCTGTAGGCTGGCCTGTCGCTCTAGGTTGGCCTGTAGCTCTAGGCTGGCCTGTCGCTCTAGATTGGCCTGTCGCTCTAAGCTGGCCTGTAGCTTTAGGCTGGCCTGTCGCTCTAGGCTGGCCTGTTGCTCTAGGTTGGCCTGTAGCTCTACGCTGTAGGCTGGCCTGTCGCTCTAGGTTGGCCTGTAGCTCTAGGCTGGCCTGTCGCTCTAGGCTGGCCTGTCGCTCTAGGCTGGCCTGTCGCTCTAAGCTGGCCTGTAGCTTTAGGCTGGCCTGTCGCTCTAGGCTGGCCTGTTGCTCTAGGTTGGCCTGTAGCTCTACGCTGTAGGCTGGCCTGTCGCTCTAGGTTGGCCTGTAGCTTCAAGCTGGCCTGTCGCTCTAGGCTGGCCTGTCGCTCTAGGCTGGCCTGTCGCTCTAGGTTTGCCTGTAGCTCTACGCTGTAGGCTGGCCTGTCGCTCTAGGCTGGCCTGTCGCTCTAGGCTGGCCTGTCGCTCTAGGCTGGCCTGTCGCTCTAGGTTGGCCTGTAGCTCTATGCTGTAGGCTGGCCTGTCGCTCTAGGCTGGCCTGTCGCTCTAGGCTGGCCTGTCGCTCTAAGCTGGCCTGTAGCTTTAGGTTGGCCTGTCACTCTAGGCTGGCCTGTCACTCTAGGTTGGCCTGTAGCTCTACGCTGTAGGCTGGCCTGTGGTGGTAGGGTGTAGGCTGGCCTGTAGCTCTAGATTGGCCTGTAGCTCTACACTGTAGGCTGGCCTGTGGCTGTAGGGTGGCCTGCTGCTATAGGGTGTACGCTGGCCTGAAGCTCTAGGCTGGCCTGTGTCTTTAGGGTGTGTGCTGGCCTGTAGCTCTAGGCTGGCCTGTGTCTTTAGGGTGTGTGCTGGCCTGTAGCTCTAGGCTGTAGGCTGGCCTGCAGCTGAATGATGTAGGCTGGCCTTTGGCTGTAAACTGTATGGCTTGTATAGCTGCAGGATAGACTCCTTCCACAGTAGGAAAAACACAGGTGCAGCTCAGCATCAATTAAGGGTCCGTCCGTTTAGGTATGGCAGTGCAACAGTATAGACACAAAAGGACCAGCATGTATAAAACCAACCTCATGTCAAAACGACAGGAACGGGAGGTAACCTAACCCTACTATTGACAACCTGGGACTATGGTTCATTTGGTGGATGGACCTGCTTGTATATTACTGTGACACTTTGAACAAGGTAGAAACAATTGAATAAGGTAGAAACTATGGGCAAGAACTACATAAGAACACCAGCCTCCCAACTCTTTCTTGTAAAACCAGGCCAAACCTATTTGCTGTATTATTCGAACTGCACAGGAAGCCACCAAGAACAACCTTTAGACACGGGCCATTGTAGCTGCTGGTGGCAGTGCTGGCCACAACTGATGTTTCTTAGATCTGACAGCGAGACAAAAGTGTGCCCCCGCAAGCCTACACCTCCAGACGCTATCGCACAAAGATAAGCACTTTCCTATGCTGTGTTAGGGGCTGAAACAAGATACTCATGAACCAGTTATCAATGCCATAAAGGGAAGTCATGAAACGCGCCTAATTTCTACAAGCTTAACTCTGTGCTTGGACTGATTGTTTTTTATAGCCTCTATGTTTATAGCCTAGGTTCAAGATGAATCTGTGACTGGGTCTGGTCCAACTCCCGTTCCCGTTCTATTGCAAATTTGTTTGTCTATGGCAGGGAGATACAATTGTAAGCTAGTGAAAAATCATCTTGAATCTTAAAACTGGTTTGATCCAAAAGTCTTCTCAGTGAGACTCCAAGCATCTGTTAAACAGACTATAACCTACATTATTAGTAAATCTCGAATAGGCATTTATACATAAAGAAAACACTATTATTATTATAATAATTTTGTATATATAGATAAAAAAAATGATTAACGAGATACAAAACATATGAAAGTTGTACAATATACATATAATGAAACAAGGGAACACCCCCCACCTGGTGGCAGATTCCGTCTAAGCAGGTTAGTATACATCAGGGTGGTGGCTATAACCACCGTGCACATAACTTCTTTATAGAGTTACTCAGTTGAGTACCAGGAGATGGTGTTTGGTACGCACCCCAGACATAGCTCCACACGTAACATCGGATCTTATGAAACGTAGCCAGTTTCACGGAGGTTTTTTGGGTCACCTTTTTTTTTATCAAACTGCAGCAGCTCGACCACGGAGCGTTTGATTATCTGACAAAAGGAACGTTGTGATCAGCTGATTTTGCGCATTGTTGCGCTTATCATTCGTTTCAGGCCACGGCACATCTTGGTGCCACTCTTTCGAAAAAAAAAAACATTTTCTTCTGTTGCTTTTCTTTGCAGGCGGCGAACGCACAAGTAGCTGCTCAATGTATTTTGTTGTTTCGTTTTTTTTTTCAATCTCCCGTAAGTTACGCAAAAGCACTGTAGTGACACAAGTGACGTTACGCGTACCAGTTATGTGCGCCCCTGGCTATAACGCCACCAACTCAGTCTGAATTTAGTAGCCTTATAATCATAACAAGCAACATTTTCAGCACAAATTAACTACTATTCAGTTATATTTAAGTGGTATTATCAGTCGGTTTAATCATTGTTATTAATGTAGACAAACAAATGAGGATAATATAAATATTTGGTCTATTGCACCAGTAAATTTAAAACGTAATGATAATAGTTATGTGTGATATTAATTAACACTATTATAACTTCATGCCCTAGAGTGACATATTGTATATTACACTTTACATAGTTAACCATAATGACTTGGGGATGAGATGCTAAAATGCAACGCGCTTCTAAGAGAATGGATGAAGAAAGCGAGTGGACTTATAAATCATCTGTAAATCTACGAGTCCTGCACACAGAGAGGTGATAAACAGCGTGGATCATCTGATGAAACCAGTCAGTAAGTGTGGTGATGAACAAGCTGGATCAATTAAAGAAACCAGTCAGTAAGTGTGATGATGAACAAAGTGGATCGTTTAAAGAACCAGTCGGTGAGTGGACTTCCGCGCACGCGCAGACCGGGAAACCATTCGCGTCGATGGAGTATGTCCACTGACTGGGATGTACAGAAAACCAGTCGACGGACGGGTTACGATGCATACTGAAACACTGGATATAACCTGCAAAGACCTTCATTTATTTATTACGATTCAAACAATACCATTTTTTACTAGCACGATTGTTGCAGAAGGGAAATGTTTCCAGTCAGGCAGGTAAGGTAAAGCGCGTCTCAAACCAGACCACCGGATGATCGTATCCCGCTCGTCCGATCGTCCTGCAGTCCAAACGCTGCAGATCTTGTCTAACCAACGAAAGGACTTAAACGTAAAAACGGACAGGGGAACTGTGGGAGATTCTAGATCCATTGTTTTTAAATGCTTGAGCTATTGCATGGGCGCCACCATCTCCATCCAGATGTGAGAGTGAACCAGAGGCCCGATCCTGGTTTGAACCACTGACGGTCGCTGTTCTCTCTGGTTGATGGGGTCCGGTTTCTAAATCCTTTTTTTTTTAAGAATGAACACCATATCTGATTTTTACACTTGATGCAGAATGGTGCTGCTGAACGTTTCTCTTATATCGGCATTATTTGTATAAATATGTAGGCTAACATGTCTTATCGTTCTACAGTGTTCCAAAAGGCCCTAGTTCCACATTTCTTGATCACATGCACTGCTGCTATCGCCTTGTATTTGTGTATCAAGGAATTTGATCAATGTTTAATGACACTACGAGAAGTTTATTTCAAGTAGAACAAATCATTAAATACAAATTCAAAACAATATTCACCGAAGTCAACTTCAACAAACATTGCATAATTCAAACCAATAATAACAGGACTTAATATAAGTAACGGATATAGACGTTTTCTGGACCAATATAGAAAGGGATTGACATGAATATGATGAAGGACACTAGGATGCCCCAACCCTGGTGTGTTCCTCTGCAGGCAGGAGCGTGTGGACGTCTGATTGCTGTCCTCTTCTGAATCCCTCCGTCACGGTGGAAGAGAACGGCCCCTCCTGGCAACAGGCCTGCACAAATCTGGGTTTCAGTCTCCCCCTGACCTGTCCCTCTCATTTGTGTAAGGCTTGTGGTAGCCATTTTGACTCTCTCGCACACAAGGTAAGGAAGGACCCCCCCCACCAGTCGCCCCCTTTCGATTGACAACACTGACAGAAGGAGCTCTAGCGAGCCTAAGACCTGGGTTGTCTCGTGTGTGTTTTCGATCTCCGTGTTTCCCACCACGTGGATCAGGCTCACCCGTCGTTCTGTCCCGTGTTTTGCCGCAGCATGTCTGTGGGGATTGCAAGAAGAACTTCTGTGGCCGCTGCTCAGTGGAGGCCGAGGCCCGCCAGCCCCGTCTCTGCTGGACCTGTCGGCGGTTTCACGGCACCCTCTTCAACCGCACACAGCTGATGAGGCTCAAGGTACGTCCCCCCCCCCGCCCCCCCCCCCCCCAACCCAACCCAGTCTGGTCATCCTTGGGAGCGTTCAATACTGGGCGGGGCGCGGCCTGGGAACATGGACTTACACTGTTTGGGAAACACTGCCGCGGTGGGTCCTTGTTCTGCTCTCCTCTAACGGACCCATCCCCTCCCTCACCAAGGTGCGGGAGCTCCGGGACTACCTCCACCTGCACGAGGTGCGGACGGACAGATGCCGTGAGAAGGAGGAGCTGGTTGAGCTGGTCCTGGACCAGCAGGCCCTGGGCGGCAGCGGCGGCACTGCCGCCGCCAGCAGCGGTTGTAGCGCAGCGCCCAACGGCGCTACAAACGGAGCCGCACCCCAGACCCAGCACACGGCTCCTTCGTCCTCAGACGACAACGACGAAGAGGATGACGATGACGACGATGAGGACGACGACGGCGGCGACGACGATGAGGACGATGAGGACGACGACGACGGCGGCGACGACGCCGATGGCGGCGGCGGCGCCGACGACGACGACGAAGAGGAGGATGATGAGGAGGGTGAAGAGGAGGATGAGGGGGATGAGAATGCTGATGAAGGGGAGGCAGATGGTGGTGATGAAAGTGAAAGGGTGGCTGAAGAAGATGCCGGTGATAACAATGTAAGGGAGGCTCAGGTGGAGGAGAACAACGAGAGAGAAGTGGCAGAGGAGGAGGAGGAGGAGGAAGACGACGATGAGGAAGAGGAGGCAGGGGAGGACGAAGAGGAAGTTGAAGAGAACATTGAGGTAATGATCATAAGTTTAGAGTTCATTAAGTTGATATGGGCTTGGGGAATACAGGTTAGATACTCAGAAAGCACTCAATTTAGGCCTTGAGTAGGATTGTTTCAAAGTCTTTACCATGGTTGTTACCTTTAGTTAAAGGGCAGCAAACTCAAACCTAGGCCCTGTTTACAACTGCGTTTTGAATCGCTTTCGCTAGAGATTCTGTTTAGACGATAACCTAACACTACGGTTCCTACTGTTCGATGGTGAAAACCATCTCTCTTTGCCTCGCCATCTCACAACCCTTTTGAATCCCGATTTGAAGACGGGCCGTGATGTGTAAACAGGGCCATAGTCTAGTCTGAACCTGTCCAATACGCTCTATTTCCGGTCCCAGCAGACGTGGGACCCTGAAGTGGCCGTGCCCGCGGAGGCCCGGACCGCCTCCCTCTCTGACCTGAGCTGTGTGGAAGACATCGAGGGTCTCGGCGTCCGTCAGCTCAAGGAAATCCTGTCGCGCAACTTTGTCAACTTCATGGGCTGCTGTGAGAAGTGGGAGCTGATGGAGCGCGTCACCCGCCTCTACAACGAAGTCCGCAATGAAGGTGAGAGAATGCATTGTGGTGCTGTCTGATGGGTCAGTCATCAGTCCTACTGCCAATACTGCTGTTCCTCAGATGGGTCAGTCATCAGTCCTACTACTAATACTGCTGTTCCTCTGATGGGTCAGTCATCAGTCCTACTGCTAATACTGCTGTTCCTCAGATGGGTCAGTCATCAGTCCTACTACTAATACTGCTGTTCCTCGGATGGGTCAGTCATCAGTCCTACTACTAATACTGCTGTTCCTCGGATGGGTCAGTCATCAGTCCTACTACCAGGGGTGGACTGGCCATCTGGCATACCGGGCATCGTCCCGGTAGGCCGTTGACCCAATGTGGGCCGGTCCGGTCCGCTATGTTTTATTTTTTCCTCTCTCTCTAAATTCCCTCCAATTGGGCCGGCCAATGGGCTACAGAGAGCTAGCAGTGTGTTGTCAGCCAGATGATTTGGCTAAGCTAGCTAACAGCTGCTAACGTTAGCAGTCTCTTGTTGAGAGAGAGAGAGAGAGAGAGAGAGAGAGAGAGAGAGAGAGAGAGAGAGAGAGAGAGAGAGAGAGAGAGAGAGAGAGAGAGAGAGAGAGAGAGAGAGAGAGAGAGAGAGAGAGAGAGAGAGAGAGAGAGAGAGAGAGAGAGAGAGAGAGAGAGAGCTTCTCTTGACTTTGTGAGTTTATTATGCAACTTGTTTTGCCTCAGATTGAAACAAAAGGTTTGATTATGATTATTTCCTGGTTGAAGATTTTCACATATCTTTTTTTGCATATCTTTTAAGTTAAATTAACAGTTATGCAGGTAGGCTGAATTACAGGTCTGAATAGATATGCATTCTCATATACATGTATGTGCACATGTATGCATACATGTGCACATACACGTGTATAAGAATATGAGAAGTATATGAGAAAAAAAATTCAATTCTCTATTTATGTTTTCATAATGACTGAGTCACCGTTCAAACAAATTGGTTTCAGCTCTAATGCTGTTACTGTCTGTAATATGTTTCTATTTAGATTATTTGTCAGGAGATTTTGTTATTATTGTCCGAGTCTGGTTTTAACTAATGCTGGGCTTACACCAAACGATTTTTACAGTCACAGACTAATAACTGCAAGAGAGGATTTAGCGTTGGATCATGTGGGATATTTAACAAGGGTTTTGTAGTAGATATGGCGGGTGGAGATGCAGCAACCACAGGATATCTGTTAACTTCCTGTTCGGGTTTCACACCTTTCTTTTCAGCAGCACAAGAAACACAAACTTGAAAAACAAAAAACTGTACTATTATTCGGACATACAGGGTTCTTCCCGTTCGTCTCGTCCCACCCCTAGTGCTGATAATGTAGTGGGCTGGTCTGGAGAGAAAATGCCAGGGCTGAATTTTTCTCCCAGTCCACCCCTGCCTACTACTAATACTGCTGTTCCTCAGATGGGTCAGTCGTCAGTCCTACTACTGCTACTGCTGTTTAGCACTGTTGTACGCAGAGCACACAAGTGGCTTCCAATGGATTCCAAAGCCCAAAAAGCCAATAAGGGACTCCCACAAAGACAACCTCTTCAAACCGTATACGGTTGAACAGTCAGAGAGAGCTGTCAAATAAGGCCTTGTACCAAGTACCAGTTGGTTAGGTGATGGTTCACTGCTTGCGGTACACCAACTAATGCCAGGGTCAGACTATACACAACCTTTCTGTTTTTCCCGAGGGTCAAATCGTCATGATGTGGTTAATCTGGGGTGGGTTCAGCATTGAATTAAACCTAGTCAGGTTGTACGTCACAGGAGTTACCGGCCTACGCAAGGACAGTCAAATAAATGAGAAAGAAACAGTAGGGGGGGCCATTCTTGATGTTTCATCCTCAGCTGAGCCCATCTCTGCATTGTGTCTTCATCCTCACCTGAACCTCTCTGTGTCCTAATCCTTACCTGAGCCTCTCTCTCTGTGTCCTCATCCTCACCTGCCCTGTGTCCTCAGAGTCAGCCGCAGCCACCAAGCCGGACGAGGAACTGTGCCGGATCTGCATGGACTACCCCGTGGACTGTGTGCTGCTGGAGTGCGGACACATGGTCACCTGCAGCAGGTGTGGCAAGCGCATGAGCGAGTGTCCCATCTGCAGGCAGTACATCGTCAGGGTGGTCCACGTCTTCAGGTCCTGAAGACAGAGAACACAACAGAACCACTTCCTCAGACACCACAGTAGATGGTGTCCAATAACTCAGAGATGTTATTTATGTTGTTTTTTTTGTTTACTCATTAGTTTGTTCATTAATAGGCAGATACAATTGATCTTTTATTACAATTTTGTATTTATTTATTTATTTTCTATCGTATAATAACTAATCTTAAATGTAATTTACCAATATGTTGTTTCCTTAATCTTGGATGGTATGTCCTTGTATGTTACCTATGTTTTTTTAGATTAATGATAGAATAAGCAATCCACAGTACTAGTAAGAATGTTTATAATGTAGACACTTTACCAGGTATTATTGTATTTGTGTATATTTGTATCTGTAAACATCAACATATCAAACAAATGGTGCAGGCACAGTTATAATGTCCAGAACACTGGAACGTTATGTATGTTATAACCCTGATATTTCGTAAGTTTTCTTTTCTTTTTTTTTCTTTTTTTACAGAATCCTCTTATTTTTTTTCATGGATTCAGGATTCCCCAAATAACGGGAAGGAGGGCACTGCAGCTCATAATAAAAAAATTAAAAAAAGTTAAATTCTGGCGCAAATTGAACCCATGGTCTTTTTCGGCTTGAAAACACATGAAATAAGCCCTCCAGACACTTTTTTCCTTTGATTAACAAGTACAGAGCTTTCCCGGACCAATGAAAGAAAGTGTCTGTAGGGCTTATTTCATGTGTTTTCATGCCGAAAAATACCCTTGGTTCAATTTTCGCCGGAATTACACTTTAAGTAATCTTTTGCACATTTATGAACAAATAAAACGTGTACTTTACTATACAATGACTAGCAAACTAATAAACTTACTAGCCAACTCACTAATCGTGTCACGCTGCAGTGTCCAGTCTGTAACAAAAGCCATGATAATATCATATTATCATAATATTATCATTATATCATGATAATATCCATGATAATATTCCATCACTTCAAAGGCAATACTACAATTGACGCATAGTCAATTGATGGATAGTCATTCCATTTGATAAATCTTTATTTATATATGCCGTCGGATGAGGTATAGAATATTCATATAATTGTGTGCACTTATTGTTCAACGCTCACTGCATTGATCACTCTCCTTGGTTTGGTTGCTTATCGGCGTAATTAGAAATTTACTATGAGGGAGAGGGTCAAGGGGAGGAACTACTCATCAGGTAGGCGAGTGTTTTCAACCTTTGTAATGTCGTTGTGTTCTTCTACTAGTGGTTCAGCGATGGTACTGCAGCAGGTGTATGGGGTACCGTATGGTGTGTGTGTGTGTGGGGGGGGGGGGGTCACCAACATGGTGCCCGCGGGCACCAGGGCGCCCGCAAGGACCATATGAGGCGCCCGCAGACCTGTTCTGAAAATAGCAGAGCTCATTCTTGAACAACTCTTTCCCAACTTTTTTAAGTCATTGTTGATAATTATTGTGAGAAATCATTAACATGATCAGTTTCTTCACATAGATGAGTATCATTAATCAATATTAATAATATATAACTAAAGGCAAACTGAGCAAATTGGTTATTTCAGAAGAGTGTATCAAACTGGGTGGCCTTCGTATGACTCGGTACCCATGAAGTAGCTCTCAGGTTCAAAAAGGTTGGTGACCCCTGTGTTAAAGGGACACTGTATTAGCAAAAACCAATGTCTTCATCCATAAATATGTCACCTCTGCTAATAATCTGATTTATCTTCCTGAGCGAAGAATTTCTTATATTTAGGTGAGTGCTGCATTCAGCGCTCAACTATTGTTCTTCTTTCTTTCTTTCTTTCTTTCTTTCTTTCTTTCTTTCTTTCTTTCTTTCTTTCTTTCTTTCTTTCTCTCTTTCTTTTTGTTAAACCTTCGTTCAAAGGTTTAACAAATCAATACACTTGTATTTTCAATAATCTGAAAACAGAATTTCGATTACCTTTATCATTCAATATCACAGTTTAAGTTTCATGTCGGCTTGTTTGCAGTTGGTCTCATTGATTTAATCTGAGGTTAGAGCGAGGACGTGCAGGCAGTGTTGGCAGATTGGGCAATTTTTCTCGCCCAATTTTAGTAGGCTGGAAAAATGAGCATTAGGCGAGTACATATTATTATCTCACATTTAGTTCAGCTATTCAATCTTTTTCTTAACTTCTTGTACATCATTGCACTAATTGTATCAACAGTTGTAGTTTTTATATTATATTTTATATTTTCAGTTGGTCTCATTAACTTTCATAGAGGTTACAGTATTTATTATTTCACTGGTGCTAAAATTATTGAATAAAATGTGATCTACCTCAAATGTATTCACACTTGATCACTAACTCTTCACTTTATTTGTTTCCAGCCATTTTAACATTTTTAAATGGTGTGCATGTTTACATTGTTTACTCCATTTAGGCTCATATTCAAATTGAAATAAAAATCCCTTCACTTGCCATTTAGCATTTCTTTAAACTATGTGTCTTTATCAAAACATATTTTCAACCTCACTTTGCACTACAGCACTCACCGCATTTTCTGCAGGAAATGCATTTTAGTTATAATACATTATTTACCATTGAACGGGTAAGTCCTAAGGACCGGCATTAATTACTAATATTAGTTTAATATTCAACATTAATTTAACATTCAAAATACAAACGCTTCAACTATTTGAGTGAATGATGTCAAACCAACTGTGAAACATACAGATTATTGTCCCTCATGAGCCACAAGGCTAATTTTTTTAATATATTTTTTGGAAGAAACTCTGAGTGTACACCGTAGTTTCTCAAGTTGGGAATCATTTATTTACAACTTGAGTATGAGATGGTGGTCTTCTTGGTGAATTCCATCTCATTAATATTAAGCGTCTGGCCATTAAATGTTACAAAAGCTATCAGTTCTGTTTGTGATTTAGGCAAAGCTAACCAAGGGACGCCAAAGCAATGATAGGATCTGGCTCGATAAGAGTCCCCGTCACCTCTGTTAGCGTGCTAAAGATCACAGTCCAATAAGCGTGTAGAGCTGAACCCGACCAAACATGTGAATGTGATTCACTGGTATATTTCCACACCTTTCGCAAGAGGAGTCGATATTGTTATCAATTTTACAGAGACTAGCTTTGGTCCAATGAGTAGAGTGAATAACTTTGCAGTTAATCAGCCCATGTTTGGCGCAAATAGAAGAAGTGTGTACTCATTTAAAACTATCCTCCCAAAGTTCCTCTGAGATGGCCTCCCCCAAATCTTCCTCCCAGAGCAGCTTTATAGAGTTAAGGGAGGTTGAAGACTGCCTAGGATTTGACTGTAGATATGTGAAATCATACCTTTCATCACAGTGAGAAAATCCTCCAGAGGAATTTCCTCTGGTAGAATAGGAAACTGGGCATATTTATGGCGAACAAAAGTATGAATTTGCAGGTATTTAAGGAGGTGAATCTTGGGAAGGGAGAACGGTTCTGGGAGCTGCAAAAATGTTGTCAATATATAAGTCTTTGAATTGCTTGCTTCCAAGACTAGAACATATAGGAAATGTGATATCAGATAAGGAGGGCAGAAAAACATGGTTCGCAGCCAGGGGAGCTGAAGTAGAAAAAAAAATGTTAGCCATAATAGCGTTAAAATTTTAGATTTTTTAAATAAATCTAACATATGGTGAGGTTGAGCAGTTGATGGGAGAGTGAAGTCAATGACACCGGCGTAGAGGCAAGAGACTCCTTAAAAAATCCTGTTGCATACGTTCTATGCAAGATGTACAATTGGCATGAAAGAGATCTTTGGATTTACTAGAAACTTTAATTCCAAGGTATGTGAAACTATTATGAGTAACTAAGGTCATTTAGCCTGATATATGACTATAGGCTTTTAGTGTGGCAAGTGTAGCAGGAATGGATACAAATAAGTCGTCCGTAATGTACAGAAGAAGATCATCCGCATAAAGTGAGACCCTTTGTTCAGAGCTTTTCCTGCCTATTCCAGTCATTTGAGTGTTAAAGCGAAGGGCTATTGCAAGGGCTCAATAGCAATGGAGAATAAAAGGGGGCTAAGTGGGCATCCCTGCCTAGTGGACCTATGTAGAGGGAAGTAATAAACTTTCCGCAAAAGCTAAATTATCCCATAATATGGAAGGGATAGCCCCACTCCACGCGATCACAGGCCTTTCAGCATCCAGTGATATCACTGCTACTGAAACCGGGGTGGTAGATTTGTTATAAATTGTGTTGAATAATCTCCTTAAATTAAAAAAGGAATGTCTATTTCTAATGAAACCGGTTTGATCCGGGGAGATGATAGTCGGTGTTACAGCCTCAATACGCAGAGCAAGGAGTTTAGATAATAATTTAAAATCTACATTTAGCAAGCTGATGGGACGAAATGAGGCGCAGGAGAGTGGATCCTTATTCTTGATCAAAATAAGGGATATTGAGGCCTGGTTAAGAGTCTCTGGTAATTTGAGAGAATCGAATGAGTCGTTAAACATGTCAATTAGAATTGGGGCTAGTTTATGTATGAACTCGTTTTAAAATTCTGCAATTCTTAGCCATCTGGTCCAGGGCATTTCCCACATTGCATGGATTTAGCTGCTGCAGTTATTCAACAGTAATGTTTTTCTCCAAAGCCTCTATATAGTTGGAGTGAACAGTAGAGATCTTAAGGGAATTAAAGATGGTATCTAAGTGTGAGGAATTATGTGTGTGTTTTCAGATGTACAGTATATAATGTTTTGTAAAAATCTTTAAATTCATCATTCATTTTCTTAGGATCAACTGTTAAGCCTGCGGCTGTTCGAATTTTTGGTATTTGATGAAATGCTACAGTCTGTCGTAGTTGAAAAGCGAGCAATTTGCTGGCTTTATCCCCTTGCTCATAGTAAGTTTATCTGGATTTCAGTAACATTTCCATTGTACGATCCGTGGCTATAATATTAAACTCAGTTTGCAAGGAGAGGCCCTCTTCATACAAATCTGGAGAGGGAGAGGTGGCCTCAATTGTGTCCAGTTGTCCACTAGGTATCCTGCTCCGCCTTTGAAAAATGAAAGCTCACACGCTCCGATTTCAAATTTGGCCCGATATGTTGTCAAAGGGGGCAAGTTACCTCCCCTTTCTCTGCCTTGCCCGCCCAGAGAATTTGGCCCCCAATGAGACAATGAGCTACGACTGTGCGAGTGTCACATGTGTGTGTGAATATACACACACTGTAACGCAAGTGTTGTACACTTCTTTATTATTTGGATAACCGTTCTGCGGTTGGTGTTACCATATGTTGCGCATAACACGCAACATATGGTAAGGTTTGCGTAAATCTGCCTCTTCTGATCTCCCAGTTAATGACCTATGAGCAATAAGAGGCGGTTCTGAGTAGAAGTGTTGATTATGACGTCATGATGGGGCTGAAGGAAGGCTCATGGCCTGACTTCATAATATCAATATTATCAGGGACTTTGGTTGAAAGTGATGCTGAGGATGATGACTTGTCGAATAAGCAACGCTGCATTTTTAAACCAAGTTGTGAACAATTTTGTTTAGGTCTACCCATTAAATATATGTTAATGATCTAATAATTGATATTATGTTCATGAACACTCATACCTGCACGTTTACTCTGTTTGTTATAAACGGTTTGCTAGGTTTAAAGGTCCCAAGGAAGAGAGAGAGAGAGAGAGAGAGAGAGAGAGAGAGAGAGAGAGAGAGAGAGAGGGAGGGGTGGACTGGCCATCTGGCATACCGGGCATCGTCCCGGTGGGCCGTTGACCCAATGTGGGCCGGTCCGGTCCGCTATGTTTTGTTTTTTTCTCTCTCTCTAAATTTCCTCCAATTGGGCCGGCCAATGGGCTACAGAGGGCTAGCAGTGTGTTGCCAGCATCGACACATATTATTGGTCAATGTTTGTCATTGGCAATCAATCATGGGCTGACAGGCTCAGAGTGCCCTGACAGTGCTGTCAATCACAACAGAAACCAGGGTGAGCGGGACCTCATGGCATGGGCCGGAGTCGCGGGAGTCTAGAAGGAGCTGAAAATGGATAAGCGTAAGAAACGCAAGTCTCTGGAGGTGGAAGCTGCTAAATGTTCAAAATTGACAGACCTATTTGGTGCCGGGTTCACCACCCCAGCAAGTGCTGCTGCGCCGGGAGACGAGCGAGTGGAGGCATATATGCTAAGTAACGTTAGCCTGGGGCTAGCTAGGCTACATTTTGAGGCATCCAAAACAAAGTAGAAAATGTTTTACATAGAGAGAGAGAGAGAGAGTTTAAGTTCAATTAATAGTTATATAGGTAGGACTTAGGGCTCTTTTGAGACTTAAGTCATCCTTCATGACGGATGAATTTGTTCACTAAGGCCCCGTCCACAAGAAGCCGATTTCATGGCGAAACCGTAAAGGTCTTGTACGGCTCGGCCTTCCGTCCACACGAAGCTGGCGAATCCGCTGACCGAAACCGTAAACTTCTGAAACCACCTCGGAGGTGGTTTCAAATCTACCCGGTTTCGTTTTGGATTCGTGTGGACGCCTGAAACCGACTGAAACCGTAAACCATGATGTCATCGCCCCAACCCTCGACCCTCTAGCCAATGACTGTTAAGCCCGCGGAGTCTCAGAACTCACAACAACAAAGATGATGGCGGACTACAGGCTTGTAATCGTTCTGCAGCAGATCATGTCCCTTGTTGGGTTGCTAAGCCATTATTTATTGAGACTGTTGACTGACTGTTTGTTTGTGTCATTAGTGGTTCGGGGGGCAGCCTTTATGCGCATGGTCGCCTCTTCTTCTTATTTAACTTTCTTCTAGTTTTCTGTAGCAGAAGCAGCGCCCCTTAAGGGCCTGGCATGTGTACTACAGCATTTCTACAGATCTACCCGGTTTCGCTTGACTCCGTCTTTACTGAGATACTCCGAAACCGGATAGATCGAAACCGGAACGGTTTCGCCCGTTTCGGCTACGTGTGGACGGGGCCTAAAGGCCGATATATGCTCTGTTTTAGACGTAACGTGTAAGGACGTAAGATACATAACCCCCCCTTGCGCGGTAAAATATCCCCCCTTACGTGCTTAAGTGCGTCGCCCAAAATTCCTGACTATGCGACTAAAACACTACGGCCCTACGCAGCTCGCAATGACTGTGATTGGCCAGCAAACCACATCCTTTCAGGAGTCTCACATTTCCGGTTGTTCAGAGTGTGGAAAAAGACCGCTAACCTAAACTTAGCTACTGCTACTCTCGTCGAAAATACTGGAAGTGCATAAATATAAACAAGCCAGCGATTTCCACTTCCACGCCCACAGATTCGTTCGTTGCTCCCCCTACTGTTCTGGCGGAGAATCCCCTTGCAACACGCGCAATCCTTAAGGAACCTTAAAGGAACCGTAAATCAAAACTTGTCTAAAACAAGTCCCTTGTGTAAATTACGTGCTTACGTCTCTGCGTCTAAAACGACCCTAAATCGGCCTTAAGTGTCACTACATCACAAAAGGGCTACATGGCTACATATACTTGTCAGTACACAGGTACTGAGTACAAGTTCTGTTTGCTGTTTCTTGCAGGTCATGAATTTGGTGAGGAGTGTAGCTGGCTGGCTTCTCATACATGTATACATTCATGTGCACATACACGTATATGAGAATGCATATCTATTCAGACCTGTTATTCATGTCTTAGACTTTTTCACACAGCTAAAGTTAAAAATAATAATTAAATTCTCTATTTATGGTTTCATAATGACTGAGTCACCGTTAAAACAAATTAGTTTCAGCTCTAATGCTGCTAATGTCTGTAATATGTTTCTATTTAGATTATTTGTCAGGATATTTTGTTATTATTGTCCGAGTCTGGTTTTAACTAATGCTGGGCTTACACCAAAATATTTTCACAGTCACAGACTAAAAACTGCAAGAGAGAATTTAGCGTTGGATCAAGCGTGATATTTAACAAGTTTTTTTTTAGATATGTAGATAAGGGGGGTGGCGATGCAGCGACCACAGGAGGTCTGTTAACTTCCTGTTCGGGTTTCACAGCTGTCTTGTCAGCAGCACAAGAGACACAAACTTGAAAAACCAAAGCAAAAAAACCTGCTATTTACAGTGCTGTACTATTATTCGGATGTATGTACTTGATTAAATTGTTTTAATCAAGTACATACAGGGTTCTTCCCGTTCATTTCGTCCCACCCCCAGTGCTGATAATTTTGCGGGCTGGTCTGGACCGAAAATGCCAGGGCTGAATTTCTGTACCAGTCCACCCCTGGAGAGAGAGATGCCCTGTGTCAAATATCACACCAATAGTAACTTTTAAGCATAGATCATGGGGCATGTTAAGATCAAATCAAACATCTGCTGCATAGTGGTTCCGTTGATTCCTGGTGCAAACCATCACTGATGTATGATTGTGCATAGCTCCACCGTGTTCCCACTCCTTCTTGTCACAAGGGGGCAGTATAGGTTCAATCAATACAGCCACAGAAAGGATGTGACCCCAAACAAATTCTAACAAAAGATTTCTCAGTGGATTACAGTAGTATCAGATGTACTTATAAACATGCAAATTTATTCAGCTTCACCTCACCTCCACAAGGGACACCAAGTGGTGATTCAGGGTAATCGATAGCTCCTCCCACTATAAATAGAGGCCTAGTTAGGCCTTCCCCCCGTTTGTTCTCACCACATCCTCGCCACAACTGAGTGTGTGAAGGTGTTTGCCATGTGTCTTTTGAATTCTCTTCACTAACCATGGCATTCATGATGGCAATCACCATGACAAAACTTTGCTTGCAAAATAAAGTCAAGCAAATTAATTCTTGTTTCCTGGTGGTTCGTGGCTCCAGTAGAACCTACTCTTCGCTACAAATTGGTCCTTCGAGCTGGAGTACTGAGCCACACCACTCAACATTAATCTAAAATGGCTGAAGCTAAAATAATTGATATAGATGATGAGCCATCTACTGAGTTTATGATGGATGGATCCCAATTGGAAGTACGCTCAACCCAGCTTTACCCGGACAATGCAGATTTGTCTCGACTAGCACCTGTGCTATTAATACCTATACTCCCCAAAAAAATCCTAGCCTTCCACCTAAATCAGTATTGCCTGCTTTCTTTGGTGAGCACCAAATCCCCTTGCCATCAGTACCATGTGAAGCATTAGCTCAACCCCCCACAAAGTCAATTGGCCATGAACTAGGGGCTAGACCTAAAAGAGATAGGCAGCCCCCAGTATACTATGGGATCCAAATGCCCCAGCAGCAGCTAGCACAATCCCATAGGTCACGTCACTCCCGCAGCAAGAAAACTTATTTTTCCAGGTCAGCTCCTAGCCTCCCTGTTGGCTCCCAAGTTAGTAGGCACTCTGGAAGTGACCATGCCCCAAGTTTGAGTGATCTCCAAACCATCATTCTCAAGGAAAATAACATGTTGTACATCAGAGTGGGAGGTCGACTTCGAGGAGCGGAGACACTTGATGAAGAAAATATCCATCCAATCGTATTGGATCCAAAACATCTCCTAACCAAACTCATTATCAAGCATTATGATGAGAAACTGCTCCGCCCAGGCTCAGAGCGTGTACTGGGCGAAATGAGATGCCGATACTGGATTCTGCGTGGTTGCCAGGCCATACGACAGCATCAACACCAGTGTCTAGAATGTCAAAGATGGAGAGCCAATCCAGTCATTCCCAAAATGGCAGACCTTCTTCCAGCCCGCCTTAGATGGTCTAAGCCCGCCTTTTGGTCCTCAGGCATGGACTGTTTTGGGCCTTTCACAGTTAAAGTAGGTCGCCGCTCGGAAAAAAGGTGGGGCATTCTATTCAAATGCTTGACAATTCGCTGCATACATATCGAGCTGCTTGACAGTATGGATGCAGATACCTTCCTGATGGCCTTCAGGAGATTTGTTTCACGCAGAGGGAAACCCTTTGAACTCCTCTCTGACTGTTGGACTAATTTCAAAAGAGGAAAGGCAGAGCTGCAAACTGCCTTCCAGGCCATGGCACCAGATTTAAAGCAGCAATTTGCCCACACACAGGTGAACTTTCAATTAGATTCTCCATCTGCCCCACATTTTGGCGGAAGCTGGGAACGAGAGATAAAATCAATTAAAATGTCCCTCCATGTTGCAGTAGGAAACCAACCAACAACGGAGACAGTCCTACACGCCCTGTTTCAAGATTAATCCCACTACCGGAAATCACAGACGAATAAACAAAATGAAACGCATTTGCTGCACAAATCCGGGGGCGGCTGTTAGAAACCGCACCTTCACCTTCACCGCACTTTCACCTCACCTCCACAAGGGACACCAAGTGGTGATTCTTGTGGTACTCTTTGCTACACTCTGTATTTCTCCTAGACCAGGAATACTGGTGCCTGATACATGCTTTGGCCATGTAATATTCTAATTTGCATATTCGCATGATAGATAAGTGATTACATGTACAATTCTATATTAATACAATTGGTTACAAGCATATATTTATGTGAAATATTTCTCCTTTCTCATATCGTTTTGCCTTGTGGTTGTGGTTTCTGTGGTTCATAACCATTCTTTTGATCCTAATTAAAAATAAATTCATTAGAACTGTCTGGTACGGTACAATTAGTCAAAACACGGCACAGAACTGGATGGTTGATTCACAATCCAAAAGTTTTTGGAATGTCTGTTTGCCAACACAAAAAATGCGTGAAGTTGTATCACATCCTGTGGAGGCGTAAACAAACAGCAATTGGGAACACAATTCACTACCCAGGACTTGTTTCATCTCACTGATGTTGTACACTTTAGTAGCTTTGGACTTGTCTGAACGAAAATAGAGGCCTCTATTGTTCGTCCCAGCATAGTAGAGGAGAAGAATGAGTAAATCTGTATCCTCTCCTATCAAGGGTGTAGGCTGATGTTCTGAGGCCTTGACTGCAGCTTTGACAATGTCCACGTCTGCATCACCTGATGCATTGATAATAGGATAGGATAGCAGCCCTTCTTCTCCAGCTCCATGGTCATAAGATTGATCAGTCCTTGTTTGTTTGAAGATCTGGAAAGAAAATTATCCTTTCCCACAAACTCAGTCTCTGCATTGAATTTAACGATGGGGCGAGTGTTTGTACCACGTCTCTGATGAGTATTGTCTTTGATGGAAGGATCTTCGCTGTAACCATAAAAAACGACTGTTGCTTTACCATAATTGCGTATGGTAAAGTCTGCATATGAAACCGTAACTGTCACCCCTTTTCCATGCCAAGCGGTGAACCAGGGAGCCCCCGTCATGGACATGATGCTCAGTTGGTGGGATGGAATCCAGGACAGTTTTGTTAGATTTCTTGCTTGAGAACTCAGTGACTGCCTGCACTCGTTGGGGCTTGTTGGCGTGACGGAAAATCTCCTTGCCTTCGAACAGGGCTGCAGGAAATGAGTAGAGCTCATAGCTCATTATAACGTCCAGTGAAAATTGTCAAGTTCTCGACATGATCAGGAACAGTTGGAACAGCAAAGCAGGATCTTTTCCGTTTGAAGGATATTCCAAAAATGGGTTTTCCAATCATCTTTTCAATGATCTCATTGCCAACAGTCTCACATCGATCTCTGGTTCACCCCTAACAAAGATAAAACCTTACAGTAATCTCACAAAATCATGTTTGCATTAAGTATTTAATCATGTCAGTGCAATTTAGACAAGTCCAATGGATTCATAGACCCAGAAAACATGGGGTTAGACATCAAGATCACTTGGCTTGGTCAAATAATGAAGGAGTTAGGGTATTTTAAGGGCTTCATGCCCATCTTGGATGCCATCTTGAAGATTACACCTTTCTAATGGTCAAACTTTGGTAAACTTTTAGTATGTTATTGAGAACACCTAATGCTAAAAAAAACAGCTGAGAAATCTTTTGTTAGAATTACTTTGGGGTTAGGTGTTTTTTTCCAAATCTGCAGCTGTCTAATATTCACTCATGATGTTGTGGGATTTCTTACAAGTTACACTCATATTTTAGATTTAGATTCTTTATTGTCCTTGTTCAACAGAGTTAATCAACGAAATTAAGTTAAATAATATAATATAATATAGCCATATTGCTCTTAAATCTAACCTACGACAGCTTTAAGTGTTTAAAAATAGGGCAGAAGAACAAGCCAGGAATGAATGGTGATCTTTGTTACACAATTATAACTGATTGTAAATGAAACAACAAGGCAGTCAATGGTCAGTTGCTTTGACGAGCTGTCCTCAAAGCGGTGTAGGACCTGCCACTAGACATAAGCAGAAACAGAAGAAAATGTGCATCAACCTGGCAGACTAGGATCTAAACATCATCCCCAGTCCCCCCCTGATCTCTCACGTTTCTTGACTTGTCTCGTGCTGCTGTCACGTCCACTAAATCAAACACAAAGAGTGTACAGTATGGATTTGACATTGTGACGTTTTGTGAATAATTTTGTGTTTTGATATCACAGAAATAGAATACTTCGCCTACCTCTTGACCTTCAGGAAATATATAACCTGTTAACATTAGGAAAAAAAGGCTTCTTTCTGGGGCCCTTGTGCTACGGCTTGATATCACACCTATCTTTTATCCGAAACAAATGGTTTACCATTCTGTCCCCTGTAGAGGCCTACTGTGTCCTACTGCTAATTACAGCCTGCTGTAATGAGCCAGTTGAAGCAACTGCTTGATCATAAACAGTTAAAGAACCGCTTTAGACATTCCCCCATCAGTACAGCACAGAGGGGTAGGCAGATACAGAGACATTCCAACGTCAGCACAGAAGGGGAGGCAGAGACCCTTCGCTGGATGTCGATCTCTCAGGAGAGTCTGCCTGAGCTCTAATGCTAAGTCAGAGGTTTCTTGTATCTAAGTACTTTTCATCCTCCTAACTGTGGCTGCTGCTGTTGCCGGATTGCAGAATCATGATAACAAATATTGTGACCAAGTTGTTTATATCACACCTGCCAACGTTGATAAATTGATACACCACAAAATATATCGGCTCAGAAGTATCATAGTATCACATATCTGAGCAAATTGAAAAAAACGTAAAATGCTCCCTACCTGTAATCCCTGCAACACTAATATTGTGGCCTCATCTTTCTGACATATGAGCATCCTTGCGTCAAAAGTGTCAAAATAATGAAACACATCAGTAGATGATTGGACTTGGTTTGCTACACAGAAGACTCCTGCTGCAGACGAACTGACACTGATTGTAGAGCAAGAAATGCAGTTGTCACAGACATTGCATTAACTAAGCCATCTACTGTTAGTGACAACGATGAAGGTGAAGTGGATGTAGAGTTCAATGCAACCTCTGGCCAACGAAACCATCCAAGAAAGGGCTAGAATTCAAAAATTAGCTTTCAGCTTAGCTATTTTGTTAAAATAAGAAATTAGTATAAGAAATTTCTGACAACGCTGACCCCTATACCAGGATGGCTTTACAAGGCCCAAAGCCTGGGCGACTAGTGTAGTACATTTGAGGAGGCTGCGATGCTGCAGAACAGTGCTTACACTTGTGAGAAGGCAGATTAGTCTGAGATCAGCTCTGCCCCCTCGGAGTCCAACTTGTGCTTCCATCTTGATAGTAAGATGGTCGCCCCGGAGGTGTTGTTGTAGGATTTGTTCAGTCACAACGGTTTGCCCCAGGACAGGCTAAACATGATGCAACCAACAACAAGCAGGATAAAACACAAATGTCAAAACAGATGATAGTCAAGGCTACATTACACAAGGTACACAGGTGTTATGAGAATGGGTGTACTGCAGGCTGCAAACTGTTTGAAACACCATACATGAGATATATTTTAAGTGGCTTTACTTTCTGTATGGCTTTTTTTCTATCTGTTCTTCTTTCCCCAGACACCATGGTTCCCGTGGTGTACCTGCACCTAGACAAGAAGCCAAACACCTATCAGGGCACTAGGGCATGCTCTTTCACTCTTCTCTGTCTCTGTCTCTCGCTCTCTCTGTCTCTCGCTCTCTCTGTCTCGCTCTCTCTCTCTCTCTCTCTCTCTCTCTCTCTCTCTCTCTCTCTCTCTCTCTCTCTCTCTCTCTCTCTCTCTCTCTCTCTCGTATCCCAATAATTATATGAACTATTGATAATTATTTGCTCTGTCTATCGAGTCGTTCTACCCTATCAAAAAGTGCTACTTTATGTGTTTAGTTTTGAACTGCAGAACAATTGCCTCAATCAAACGAAGCTCCCACTACAGAATCATGTTATTTTACACCACTACTCACTCCATGTACACTGTAAGAATAGGGGGAGCATATTTTGCTACTGTATTATAACGTCTTTATTGGAGATTTCAGGCGTACAGAATTTGTATTTTACACCACTACTACACCGCGGATCAATATTGTTGGCATGCGTAGAACCACTAGGTAGCGTAGATTGACAGAACACCGGCCAGGGCTACCCATGGCCGGTGCAAGGGCCTCAAATGTGTTTTTCGTAGGCGGAATCCTGGAAAATCATGGCTGTAGACAAGATATGAAAGAAGGCATGATGAAGACTTATGGTGTGTGATCCAGATGCCTTGGACACCCACTTTTCCCCACTTCCGAGTTGGAAGTGGGGAAATCTCCCAGCTTCTCAACAAAAATGTCTGTGCCCGTAAAGAGATTTATTTTCTTTGTATTTGTTCCACGTTTGTCATTTTAATGTTGATTTTAAATGATCTTACACACACACTAATACATGCATTGCACGGTCTTGCTGTGCAATGAAAATCACAAAGACAAACGCGAACGCTGAGTGCTCCGAGACCGGAAACCTTGAGGCGGGACTTTTCCAGGATTCCACCTACGCAATCCGGGATTTATTTTGCGCCCGAGCCGCAAATCTTTTTTTCGGAGGGTGGTAGGGATACGTACCGCCTCTGCTTCGCCTCTGATTGGTTAGGGTTAAGGTTAGGGTTAGGGTCCCTACCATCCATGGACCTATAAAGAAATCTACCATCCTACGAAGGAAAGCTACCATCTACGAAAAAATGATTTGCGCCTGGGCCGCCGGTCGTCGTCGAAGGAACGCACTTGAGAATGAAGCGCAGGGTTCAAAGGGTATCCTCTGAGCTCATCCTCCACCATAAGGTGCATTCTGCGTTCAACACAGAAGTCGGCGCTCAACATAAATATTGTTTTATTGTATTGTATTTTCTTTTATTTCATTGTAATATTTAAATTATTTATTTATTTATATGTATTAAGTTATTTAGTTTAGTTATTTAGTATTTTTTAGTTTATTTGTTTGACTTTATTTATTGTTTTAGAATCAGAATACTGCTCCACACTCCGGTCCGCTTGGGAGCGGCAGTGGGACACAGAGCCAGACCGCCCGTACAACAGCAGAAGAATAAAAGAAGAAGAAGATACGATACCCACCGTAGTGAAACCTTGCAGCTCCAGCCCTCCTCATAATCGATGCACACCTGTCAGGTGAGATTAACTCTTATCTACTGAACCTCTCTGCGTCCTGATAAGCCGTTCAGCTGGGATCTATGGTCAGCAAAGTCCAGGCTCTGCTCTACAGCCTATAGCTTTTCTTTTCCGGTGTTTTAGACAGACTGACGTTATTGGAGTCGCCCCGCCGTATACCCGGTGGGGTTTTGGATAGTTTGTACCATCGATCTTGTAGGTACATGTTTCCTCGTTTGTTGTTGGCTGAAACATGCTGATGAGGTGAGGAGCAGGAGAGCCTCAGCGACCCGGCGCTCCTCGGTGAAACGTCGGTACCGGTGGACACGGTGGACACACTGGGTCTGTGGACACGGTGGACCCTTGGTCTGTCGACACTGGGTCTGTCGACACTGTCTATGGACACGGTGGACCCTGGGTCTGTGGACACGGTGGACACTGTGTCTGTTGTCACTGAGTCTAATGTGGTGATCTGATTGCTTTGGATGTCCAGCTGACATGCAGCTTATGTTGACAGTAAAGTTTGGTGAATCCTGTGGTGCAACTTCAACCAGTCGGCACACCAAACATCCACCACCAGTAGGTGATCTGTTGGGGAAGTCCAGCGGAGTCGTGGCTGATTTCGTTATCTCTTCATAACCTGTTGGCCTATCTGCCTTTATGTTGTTCCCCCGGTTCTCTAGTAGTGAAGAGCTGATGGACCAGGAAGATGTTCCCCGCTCAGTAGAAGAGACTCGGCCTTGTCTCCCTGCTCCATTCATGTTTAACAAGCTGTCATCGAGATAAATACTACAGCAATATGACTTAATCGTACTACGGGCCATTATGCAATAACTCCCGTCGAATACACCCAGTCTAAAACAAATCGCATGATTTGTCATTATGCAGAGACGTTGTTGTGTTTCAAACTGACAGTGTTTCGCATGAGAGAGGTGGATATACCGTCTTCAACCCTAGTTCAAGGTGCATTTAAGTTGTCTGAGGATGTGACAGTACTACAACTCTCTGGAGTCCGCTCAGTATGGGGGAGTAGAGTCCATGATGTACTCTCATGTACAAGCCCAGGGTTTGGTTATACGTTATGCTGTCGTCGTGCATAGCCGCACCCTTTGTTAAACCAGGACAGGACCCCTCAGTTGCTCGGAACTTCAGGTCAATGATGATGGAGTGGGGGGGGGGGGCATGAAAGGCGCTTGAAATCAAATGTATTATTATTATATTATTACTTGGTATTGAGATAGTGTGTGCACTTTCTGTGAAGGATGGTCTTTCCTTGGCGACAGGTTAAAGATGATGAGTTAATTATTTATGGTAACCTTATAGCTTAGCTCTTTAAGTATCTAGTATCTTGGTTTGGTGAAATGAGTGGCTTACATGGATTGAACCAGTTTGAGGTTGCACAGGAAGTCACAGAGGCCGGAAACACAAACCAAAAGAGCAGAGTTGACTTGAGAGATACTGGTTATCATGGAAGGAGGCCAGTTATTATTAGAACATTTTTGCTCAGGTCTGGTGGGACTCTGACTCTGAAAAGTCCTTTAGCTTTTTATTGTTTAAACTCATATTTTGTGAATTTATTTTGGTTTTTATTAAATTACGATGAACTTCATGGACAAACCAAAGGTTGTATTGGAAGTAGGACAGACATAGTTCCAATAATATACATGTATTATTTTGCCCTATTGTTTAGGGATTTAAAATGCCTTTGTGATATTTTTCTTGGTGATAAAATATTTTCCCTCAGTTCCCTAATGCACTCATCCATAAATGTGCCTCCTTTTGAATATCAAATGAGTTTTGAATATGAAACTAATTTATCTCTGTACCTTAATAATTGGTGGAAATAAATATGAATTCACAGAGATTGGGGCTTGTTGGCCATCAGATTTTCGATTGGTAATCTAATCCGAGTAGCAATCTTTGTTGTAAAGTATTTGGGTTAACATTTTAAATCCAGAACAGAGCACTTGAAGTGGGAAAAGAAAAGGAAAGTTCGGTGAATACTATAGTGCTTTTATGAATACATATATAGGACCAATATATATGTTAACTAAATGGTAGTAAAACATATTCAGGTTTCATTCTGAAACGGTGGCCTCTTAAACCAACATATCTTGTGATATAAGGGAACACTGCATTTCATCGTCCCATCGTCAAATCAGTCAGACGGACGCCATCTACCGTCCGTAGTCTGAGCGACTCTTCCCCTCCTCCCCTCTCTTCCTGTCCGCCCCCCCCCAGTGGCGGCCATGAGCGAGCTGGAAGTGCCCATGGGGTCGCCCACGCCGGCGGCCTCGGAGCAACTGCAGGCGGACGGGGGGGGCATGGACTACCGGGACTGGGTGCGGCGCAGCTACCTGGAGCTGGTGAGCTCCAACCACCACTCGGTGCAGGCCCTGTCCTGGAGGAAGCTCTACCTGAGCCGGGCCAAGCTCAAGGCCTCCAGCCGGACCTCTGCGCTGCTGTCGGGCTTCGCCATGGTGAGTCCCCCCCCCCCCCCACCCCCACCCCCCTGCAGGGCCCGATGACGTCAGCTAGACTGTATGCGGTCCTCTTTCTCTTTTTT
Source organism: Gadus macrocephalus (assembly GCF_031168955.1). NCBI lineage: Eukaryota > Metazoa > Chordata > Actinopteri > Gadiformes > Gadidae > Gadus > Gadus macrocephalus. Next base: position 8,477,694 of record NC_082388.1, read on the forward strand.
ATTTATTTTTAAGTGTGCGAGACAAAAAAGGAAGGATGGAGTTAGAGAATAACTTCTATCCTTCTTCTAGCAGATAATCGCAGTTTTAAATGATTGCTCAAACTCTGCTACTTTTGTGTGCATGAGGGCATTTGTGTAGTTGTGCTTAGAAAGATTGTCACATGTGACCCCCCCCCCCCCCCCCCCCCGCCCCATCTGTTAGCAGGCTACTAAGTAAATGTGTTATTTTGGTTAGATTATACTTCCAACTTTGAGTTGGGTCTTGTTAGAGAATGGAGAAGCCTCCCTTAAGGTACCTCGTGGCCCCCACTCGCGCTCTGCTCTGCCTGACCTGGTGTCTCTGCAGGTGGCCATGGTGGAGGTTGAGCTGGACTTTGAGTACGACTACCCCCGGCCGCTCCTGGTGGCCTTCAGCGTGTGCACCACGGTGCTGGTGGCGGTGCACCTCTTCGCCCTCCTCATCAGCACCTGCATCCTCCCCAACGTGGAGGCGGTCAGCAACATCCACAACCTCAACTCGGTCAGCGAGTCCCCGCACGTGCGCATGCACGTGTACATCGAGCTGGCCTGGGGCTTCTCCACGGCGCTGGGCATCCTGCTCTTCCTGGCCGAGGTGGTGCTCCTGTGCTGGATGAAGTTCCTGCCGGTGGACGCCGTCAGGGCGAAGACGCCCCTGGCCGCCGTCAACTGCTGCCGGGTCCCGGACCCCGGTGGCGGCGGCGGCGGGGGGCCCGGGACCACCGCCGCCACCACCGCCAGCCCCACCACCGCCGGCAGCAGGGCGGCGGACGCCAGCGGCTGGTACGCGGCCATGGCCTCCACCATCATCATGGTGCCCGTGGGGGTGGTCTTCATGGTGTTCGCTGTGCACTTCTACCGCTCGCTGGTGCGCCACAAGACGGAGCGCCACCACCAGGAGATCGAGGAGCTGCACAAGATCAAGGTGCAGCTGGACGGCCACGAGAGGGGCCTGCAGGTGGTGTGACCGCCGCCACGCCCCCACGCTCGTGACGGCCACGCCCCCACGCTCGTGACGGCCACGCCCCCGCGCTCGTGACGGCCACGCCCCCACGCTCGTGACGGCCACGCCCCCACACTCGTGACGGCCACGCCCCCACGCTGGTGTTTACCTATGTTACTCTTCTTCTAGATGACATTCGGTCTAGACTGTACTAGATACTATCGGCACTTGGATTGTTTTAGAGATACTGCTTACAGTAGGAAAAAGCCATCACCTATTTATTAAGCAGAAGACGAGTCGTTGCTCTGTGGAATAGACTGCGTCCCTAGTTTTGTTTCATGAGTTGATTTGACTCGTTCTTCTGATTTACGTGTGCATTGATTTACATTGCAGCATGTCGCAGAATCGAATGCTCTACAATGCTTTATGACTCATTTTTGGCTAGCTATAGAGTGGAAGCCCTTCTTAAGGTGTCCTTCTGTGGCTTTTTAGGAACCACTTTAAAGACCGGCCATACCATGTTTGCAAGCCTGCTGTCATGTGAAGGTCAATGTCTCACGAGGCTTGTCTCAGTTCTAAGTGCTCTCCACTAAGACTAAGAAAACTCCCAATCCCCCCCACCCCATACCATTGTGGCTTAGCCCCGACGAATGTACCGATTTTCTTTATTTTTTTTAAGACAATGCTTTTTCACCGATATTTGGGGCTTTCCAGGATCCGTCTGTAGTAGGCAGACGAATCCTGGGACAGTAGGGGATTGATATAGAATAAACTTTGAAACGAGTCGTTCCAATTTTAGCCATGGGACTTCACTGGGCTTGGAACACGTGTGTGGGTACTGTCTAGTTACTTACGATAAAAAAAAAATATGGTGATGCTCATCAATGCCAAAATGAGTTTTGTACTTTAAATATGCTTCTTTTCATGTGTAACCTAAAATTTTACTTAAACTCAGAATACGTTTACTGTGTGATTAAGGCAGGTTTCTGGACCAAGACAGCTTGTATACTTTGGGTCAAACTGGTGTCCCACGCCATCCGAGATCGCCGCCTAAAACTGTTGCCTTGACCTAACTGGCGGTGCCTGCAAAGTGTGTATTTGTGTATGCAAATTGTGTCACACGTGGCCATAATTTGTATGAGTGATTTTGTTTCTGCACAGGTCGATCCTGTTTTGACACGAAAAAAAAAAAAAACATCCTGCAACAAAGAGCTTAAGAAAAATGTCTTAATAAAAGTCACGGGTCTGCATTCTTCAGCTTGTTCCTGTTGCATCCCTCACTCACTGGAAGGGTTGGCCTGGAGAGACGCAGAGTTCCTAACACGTGAGGAAGCACCCAGAGCGGAGCCACATACAGAGCGGCGTGTCAGCAGTCCTGCTAGTCAATATCAGTGTAGTGTAAGTATACTGCAGAGTAAAGGCCTGGATTAATCCTGTGCATATCCTAGTTTAGAGCTTCCAACATGACAGTACCTCAGACGTATTTAAGTAAGGGAAACCATGAATTGGTGTTCAATAGTTTTATAATGGCAAATAAGTCCATTCACTTTAAACGGGCTGTTAAGAGTGAAATGTATAATTATGAAACACAGGAAACGGTCCATGACAGTTGATCAGTCACATTCGTACATTTGGCCTTAAGGATGTTAGCTACTTGGTATATTTATAAAATGGAAGAGATAGAGTTGTGTGTTTCTTAAGGACCTAGCCTTCCCTGGTTATTAATTTTGTGATTAACCGCTTTAGCTTTTTGTCGTCTAGTAGTTCCTTCAACAAGCCAGCAGAGGGCAGACCGTCGGCATCCAGCAGAACCTGGATCCATTAGCTGCTCACTTTTAAAAGTGTACTTTTAATATACTGTACAATTTGTTAGTCGCATCGTTTGAGGGTTGCAAGGAAAACAATTTCCACTAAATAACCTTGTGTTAAGGCGTGTCTGATAATTCATGCATTTCCTCGTCATTTAGTTATTTTCGACTCACTTAAACACTGTTCATATGAAGTCTCTGGGGACTCTTGTCACATTTGGTTATTGAAAAGCATCGACATATCTTGTGAGTAGAAATGGTTTCAAATGCCAATCATGCCATTATCCAATTGTTTCCCTGGGGTTCATGGTCCCGCAACATGCACTATAGAGGATCACTAAGGCCTTTAGTAACAGGTGCCCTCAAGCCAATCATAGCTGTTTCTTTGTGTCCTTATATACTGTTAAGGAGGTTCATCAAAGACGTATTCAGCCCCCCCCGAGAAGGCAATACAGTGCAGATCTTACTTGGATGGGAGTGCAAACCACAACAAACATTTTTATTTGAAATATAGTTAATAATCTCCAAGTAGCTTTTATAAATAAGCCACAACTTTGAGTGTCTACATTGTTCTCTGGAAGGTAAAAAAACAACAACTTGATTGTTGAAAAGCACTAGAAATGCCAAAGAGAAATCTGTCAACGTAGAACAAAACAAAGAAATGACAACATTGAAAGGCAACAGAAATACACGGTTATGCTGACTGTCTACAGTTGGTAAAACCACATCGTAAGGCAGCGGACCACCTCTCTGCTCACCTGAGACCTTCCCTAACAACACTACTATTACTACTATTTTATTCACTTTTCTGTTTCCTCTGGTGTGTAAAAAAAAAAAAAAAAAAATGATTTGAGGTGGGTGGGTTTGAACATGGTTGCTATCAATTACTTCTGCCTTCAATCTGGTCTTCAGTCATCCAAATGGAAAATTTCCGTCACCCCCCGTTCCACTAAACAGTAGAAAAGTATTGTCTCAATTGCGGTTGGGAAAAGTCTTCAGCATAAAATCACTAAAAGAGAAAAAACACTTTGGTGTTAAAAAAAAAATGTGACTACGCAAAGAAAGGTTAGAACTCATAAGGATTTAAACACGGAGCTCAGATACTGCAGCTGTATTTGTGCCCAAAACAAAGTAATTATATTAATACCAATAATAATCATCAGAGGTCTACTTGAGTGTACAAAGCAACATTATTTCCCGCCAACTGCATTCAAAATCTCATAAGTCCTTCCCAAGGAATTCTTCAACCCCCCCGCTCTGTCCCTGGCGCTTAATGAATGGCAATACTAACCCATTAATGCACCTGCACTAGTCTAGCTTCTTCAGTGGCTTCAATCATCTCCAAATGTCCTTCAAGGGGGTATGCAAGTGTTGGCCTGGTAATGAACAGCAAAAACAAAACCATCTAACCCCTCCCCCCTTAAAAATAGGGAAAACTCCACATGGGATGGAAAAAAACGAAGGGGGGGGGGGGTAATACAAAAGGCTGGCGGCCGTCAGACCCGGAAGCTCTCCCCCTTCCCGTCGATGTGGCGCAGGCGGAGGTACACGTCGGTGCCGATGCCCTGCATGGACTGGATAGAGAGGGACCCCCCCAGGTAGTCTGCATAGGCCCGGGACGTGGGCAGCCCGAAGCCAAACCTGTGGAGACCGGGAGCCCCGTCAGCACTTTGTATTTTTGGGAGTTTTATCCTTTGTTTTCCACTGCTGCCTGGCTGTTGTAACAAAAGGAATTTCCCCCCTGGGGGGGGGAATTTTCACCTCTATGGGTGAAATTCGCATTTCACCCATAGAGGGCGAGATGAGTCCATTTATAAAACTTGCATCGAAGTCACAATTTGGACCAGGTTCAATCCATATCACTATAAATTACTTAAATAAGTTGATTTCGGGATGGTTGTCTTTTATAAAAAAAATACACATATCTATCCATCCTATATAAATATTTGTCCACTTTCTAGGATATTATTCACTTAATCAGTATCCGTCTGTAACTTGTCCTAAGAATGTCACCGCCATGTCTGACTGTTGTTCTGTTAGAGTTGTGTCAGACAACACTGACAACAACTCTAACAGATCCTCTGGCCCATAAGGACCAGCCTCCGCGAGGCGCGTTACCCGTGCATGGGGCCGGACTGGGGCCCGCTGTTGGTCATGGTGTTGAAGAGGCTGCTCATGCGGGGGTCTTGGTTGCTCTCCTCTGCCGTGCTGAAGTGGTAGTCCATCACCTTGTCCTTGTTGGCGTGGGGGATGCCGCCGCCGCGGTCAGAGATCCTGGGAGAGAGGAGGGAACGGAGTGAAGCCGGCGATACACGCCTACAAGACTGACGACCCCTTAGCCGACGATATGAAGACTGGGCCGCATCACACGCTGATGCGACGGACTCTCTGATTCAGGTCATGGACAAGCAGTCTGCTTATTGGAGCCAGGATAAGTGCGGTGCCGAGGAGCGCCATAGAGGCACAACATAGATGGCCGCCGCCGATGTACGACGCTATTGAAACGGTTTTAAATGGAGACACTGGTTCACAGACGTTGTCGTCGCTCAGTGCTGCGTCGGCCACCAAAGGATCACTTTTGGATCATCCACAACTCCGGTCTTAAAATACCAAAACATGTTCGATATTTAGGACTGAAAGTCCAGACTGAATCGGGTCGGCTCCGACCGGTCCAGGCCACAGGTTTGAATCCTACATCTAAAAAGGTGTGTTTGGTTGTTTTGCTGTACTTTGCTGGTTCTATCCGTTCTTCTAGGATATTCTAAACCGTTCTAACCCTATCCATCCCCAATTATATTGGATAACTGGGCAATTCAAAAAAGGCCACCATGGAAATTGTCTAGGAGTTTCCCTGTTCTTCACCCAACTCACCTGATGACAAAGTCTATGTCGTTGTTGGCAATGGTTACCATGACGTCAGGCACATTGTAAGGCGTGTCCAGGTGGCTCTCCATGGTGGATCTGTTTGGACAGACAGGGGAAGGTCGTTGGGTTAATGAGAGGACAAGCACCACTCCAGTGCTGTAGTACATAAAGGCAAGATGAATAATGATCACAATTTGCAAATGGAACTACTGTTCAATAGCAAACCAAATTAATTGGGTGGTTTCAGCAGATTTATTTAGAGGTTGTTTTTAGTAACCCCTGAAGGTCAATGCAGGTGGAACCGTGAAAACCTCTAGCAGAGGTAGCAACAGACCAACTGTGTGCTTCTGGACACTGTACGGCAACATAGGTAATGATCTAACTAACACACACACACACACACACACACACACACACACACACACACACACACACACACACACACACACACACACACACACACACACACACACACACACACACACACACACACACACACACACACACACACACACACACACACACACACGGGGTGGGTGGGGGGATCGGAGCTGGTCCTTGCCGCCGTGCGGGCGTTTGCGACCTCACCTCATGGCGTTCTTGAGCAGCTCGGGCAGGATGTAGTCCAGGGGCAGGGGGATGAAGGGGAAGCGGGCGGCCACGTGGCCGTTGATCCGCACCCGGGGCGAGTTACCGTACTGGTGCTCACACAGCCGCCTGGAGGGGGGGGGCAGACTTTAGACCCCTGCTGCAGACCACAACCGTTCTGCCAGATTAGTTGAGTCAACATCACTGTCTAAATGAACGGGGTCCGCTTTTCTTTTATTCCCGACATTGAAAATGATGTGAAAAACCCGTCTGTTTTCCTATGTTCTGTGCTAGTGTTGGCCCCTAGAAATGTAAACCTTTATTTAAAACATTGATATTGGTTCAATTCATTTCACAATGTTGCTTATCCATTTTAGTTATAAATACAGTGAGGAAGACCGGCCGTCATTGTGTATGCTTTGTATAACGGCGTGTCAATGGAGACATGCTAAATTCCTTTGGGTTCGTCACCATTATGTTATTAACCCCTGAGGCTCAAAGGTCTACTGAATATGAGAAGTCTATAAAAATCGGACATCACAGCCAGCCAAGTATTTCAACCGTTCTTTCTTGTTGACATTTGCCTTTATTCCCGTAACTTGTCAACAATGGGGGAGGGGAGCTACGGGGTCCACGTGACATTCTTATCAACATGCGTTATCGCCCGTTATCTACAGGAGGCTAATGACGGCCATATATAGCCATAATACCCCCAATATGCCGCGTTTCACAGCACGGAAGGTCACCAGGGATAACTGAACAAACACAGCACTCACCGCGCAAAATCCACCCATTTCTCGATGATCTTCTTCGGGGAGAGTCGTCTGCATATGATGCCCACAAAGTCCGGCTGGATGACGCAGAATAAGAAGAAAGAAAATAATAAACAGTGGGTAAACGTTGATTACTTCAAATCCTTTACAGCCTTGTTCTACAGTCAAAAGCAAATACAGTCAAAAGCAAATATTTGCTTTCAACAGTATCCTTTAAAGCAAGCACCCACATGCAATGGTAACAAGGTTGCATAAGGGTTGTTACATAAGGGTTGTCCCAACGGAAAATACAAAAATTACAGGGGCTTTCACAACGTTTCAAACCCTAGAGAGCACAGGCACAGTCGGAAGGCGAGAGCAGAAAATGGCTTCTCAATTCCCACGGAAAACACAACGACTGACACACAATGGCACTGACAAGCAGACACCAGCTACATACGTTGTCCTCATGGAGGGAGAGGTGGTGGGTGGCCAGCATTCGGATGCCCAGGCGGGAGCACAGAGTGGTGTCCAGGAAGCCCCGAACGATGGTCTCGTCCTGTGGGCACAACAACTGGTTCATCCTCTACCAACAAGAACGGCCTCTCCATAAATGGACCGGAGGTCATTAAGAACGTTTTCTTCCATTTCTTGAAAGTTATTCACACTTTCTTAATCTAAAAAAAGCACAAAAAGATAAGAGAGTGGCGATAAAGATGTCGTTTTAGATAATGAACACAATACCTCTTAGCTAGTTATAGAGAATGCATCGGGGCTCAACTTCTAGACACCATCCACTGCACCATGTGAAGTTAGATAGATCAAGGGGAAATTATGCAATAGAGGGCATTAAGCTGTATCGGCTCTGACAATGCATACAAGTTATGAGGATTAGTCCAGTCTGCAATGTGGACGTTTCAACGGGCTACCATTCTGGTTGAGTGAGGGTAGGAATCGAGAGCCCTCTGTTGATTCCAAGGAAACATTGAAGGAAAACACAAAACGTCAGCTTTCATTCCTCTGACTGAAATATTTGTTTGCAGCCGTCAATGACTTATCTGTGACCCTACATACCCCCATGCCTTCTGCATGACTACTCAATAAGACTACTTTATGAAAGTGCTGCTTTTGCTACTCAGGACCGGTCCAAAACACCCACATAGATTCAAGAGTCTTTGCAAGACAGCCACACCCTGAGTGCCTCAACATGCTTCTGTTTGCCCAAATCATTGTAGAGCAATCACACAATGTATGATTTTGGAGCCCGAATTCATTTTTAAAATAAGTACATTTTTAAATAATTTATAAAATACAAGTCTCCTCTCCCTCTTATGCCCCATTTCCACTTTACAATTACATCAGGCAACACCTTGATGTGTTTGCGATGGGGATCTGGTCCCTGGTGGTCCCCTACTGGAGGTCCCCTACCTGGATGTGTTCACGACAGGGCTCTGGTCCCTGGGGGTCCCCTACCTTGATGTGTTTACGACACTCCCTGAAGCCCTCGGCCAGCATCGTCACTACGTCCTTGTGGTCGTCCAGCAGCTGCTGCACCAGCTTACTGAAGCTGGCTTCCACCTCCTGGTCCTTGATCTGTTCAGAGGGACACACCGGCCTCCAGTTCAACACATGCATGCCTCACGTGGCAATTTGTTGTGACCCTGGAATGAATGAACGCGTGTTAAATGTAGCTATTAAATAGTGTGTGCACAGTTCGCATTTTAATTCTGCAAACCAAAACAAACTGGCTAAGATACAAATTATTATGCAAGTATTTTAAAAAGTGGATTTACATTTTTAAGTAAGTTGCCTTCGGAAAGATATGATGGCAGTTTATGTTTGTATGACATAAAAATGTAAAATCTAATTCGCACATTTAAAAATGGGTCTGGAAATTTGCGGTGGAGTCAAAGCTGCAAGTGTTCAACGTCAATAGCATTCTTCTTGCATTTCCTCTTCCTGGCCGTCTGTGTTCATGTTTGTCCTTTTTTTACCTTCACAGCCCTGCTTAGCTGATAAACAAAGCAAATGTTTGATTGGATTTTGGAATCAGGTGCATTATATTTTCCATACCGGGACACAGTTGGTAAAGTGAGTGTTGAACTACTCAACGACTACACGTGACGCCTCAAACAGGACAGCGCACTAAAGACTGCGCCAGAGAAAACAAAAGGGCATTGTGATAGGGGGCCTTGTTATCTGCCACATTCAATGCATCCATCGAGCAAAGCCAATCACAGCTCAAACGGCAGATCATGTTCTGATTGTGGCAAGTTCAGGCGCTTTCTGATGTGACGTATCCAACATGCAGCATTAGCACAAAGTGAAAGACCCACCCTTCTCCCGTCTCGCAATAAAGAAAAACTCAGGTGTTGGGTTAGAGAGGCTCCCGGGTATAAAATGAGGCTCACTGGGGAACACCGCAGACGGTTGAACCCGACACCTGCCGCCTCTCTGAGCAGTCCCGCCGTTAGGCGTTATCACAGCGCCGTGATTAATGTCTCTCCTTAGCCTAACCCCTCCTCTATACGACTAACCGATGGGAGGCCAGATTTGTACAGAATTGAAAAGAAAACGATTGCAAGATTGTTGGGAAGGCAGCGCGTTATTGCACAACAAACGAGCACATCGGTTGTGCAAGTCTGTTGTGCGAGAATACAAAAATAAAAACGGAAAGAAGTCTCTGTGCAGTCCCCCATTAAGACCCATCAACAAGGAGGTGGTTGGAAGGGAAAGCCCCCCGGAAGACTGTTCTGGTCGATCGACATGCACTTGTTGGACCACATTCTCCCCGGTGCTGGAGTCCCAACACGGGCCGTGTGCTCATCACCCTGGAGCGGCCGGCTCCTGCAAAGTTCAGCGCCTGGACTTAGGGCGACCGACCGCACGTGTCAGGACTCAGTTACTCAGTTATAAATACACCCTCACAAAGCCCTGAACTTGAACATGGCTCTACGTTGCTACTTCGGTGTATGCGAGAGAATGTGTTTGTGTGGGTGTTTGTTTGTTTGTTTTTAGGGATGGGTATCATTAAGGTTTTTACGGTAATACTACTTTTTATCAACACTGATAATTGATCCGGTAGCTTATTGGTACTCTTGTCGGTTCTTTATGTTGATTTTTGACAGAGTGTCAATCGATTTTACCCTAAAAATATAATAATAATAATTAATGGATTATGAGGGCTTAAATTATTTTTTTTAAAATGGGGGGGAATTCCCCCCTCAAGAGCTCCGCATTAGGGGGGGATTATTTAAGTTTGGGGGGGATACTACTTGCGAGCTTGTCTTACATTAGGCCCCCCAAAACTAATTCAAGGGATTCTCTTCATTAAATTCCTTATACCAATTTGCTCACGTGCTATGATTTTAACTGTCGTGTACTGTACCCTAAGTCTTCTGCTTTATCTTTGCTGAGTTGAAAAATTAGGAAAAGAAGAAATCAAACTTTGTTTTCAATTAATTCATTAACTTTGAATCCTTTTACATACATGCTGACTTCTTTTCTGAACTATATACAGTCCTATTAGTTTCTCCCTCTCCTCTCTTAGTCACATCTTCATGGTACATCAGTATCCTTTCTTTTTGTAGCTCCTTTTCCTTTCCTCGATCCTTTAATCTTTCCCTGTCCTCTGCCTCCTTCCACTTGATAACTGCCGTCAAAATCAAACTGCTGTCGATCAGGGCCAAGCTCAGAAATAAGCATCAGATTGCTGTGGTGTGTGTTATTCATAGAATTTATTCTTGATCCTGTTTTTTTGTGCTGAATCTGGGTTCACATGAGACACTGGCAATGTTTCGCAATCATATCATTTGTGAATCTGATTCACATGCTCTTTTTGGAGGGGTGGAAATGTCAGGAATTTTAGAGGTATATTTAAGCCAGCGGCCCATTTTTTGCATTAGCCTACTGAAGGCTCATAGCGATCGAAATAATCGCTATGAGCCTTGCAAGAAGAGCAAATGGGTCGTGTACAACTTTTGATAGGGAGAGAGCGAGAAAGAGCAAGCGCGAAGGGGCTCCGGGTGAGTGTGTGTGTTTGTCGCCAGATCAAAGATTGTCCAAAGGGCACATGCACCACTGAAATCTGAAGATGGTTCATCAAGTAAAATCAATAGGTGTAGACTTCACACCTTCCCGTTCTTAAAAATGCATCGGACAACAAAGTGAAATTTGTGTGGGACTGTCCCGCATTATGCTGGCCTGAGTTGCGGGATTTGAAAGAAATATGCGCAATGCTTGCATCCCGTGCTGAAATTTAAGCCCTGGATTATTATTCATTAAACAATCCCGAGACTATGTTAATGTCAATTCATTGTTCTAATAAATGTCAGGTTAACAGCAATAAATAAGAGACCCGTGTGTGTGTGCGTGCATGCGTCTGTGCGAGTGTTTATCTCACCAAGGGAAAGTCGATGAGCATGTGGTAGGCCCGGATGTAGAGTTCATGCTGTAGGAGAGAAGACAGGGGGGTTAAGGTTGGAATGCCATTCGCTCATTGGCTGTCAGTTGCCACACATGTCCGAGATGCAAGCAAGCAGTGGTGGAAGAAGAACAGTGGGATCCCTTTCTCGGAATACTGAGATGTTACTTTGAAAATGGGATATCATATTTCTCCATAACCCCCTGGGGCCTCCCAGGGGGTCACACACACACACACACACACACACACACACACACACACACACACACACACACACACACACTATTTGGAGCCCATTTACAACAAGGCTTGATATGAACCGCATCATAAGGGCTGCACTCAGCAGGGCGGGAGGAAGTAGGTAAAAGTTCATCCAGGAGGCGCTTAGTGGGTTATGCAAGCAGCAGAGCAGTTTGTGAGAAGAGAGGAACAATGATCCAGCCCACTGGCCCAAGACAAATCTGACAGAGCCCCGAAACTGGGCCTGTACACTTGGTTTCACCTGCAGCACTGATTACCAACACAAGACACAGACTACCAACAGAGATGCTACAAAGGCAGTAGTTCTGGGCATTTTACCAACAAGAAAAACGACGGTACTACACTGAACCGAGCACCTGACCGGGAAATAAATAAATTAAACTCAAGAAAAATTAGATTCAATAGACAGGCGTCTACTGAAGAGTACATGTTAGACCAGCAGTGCATTAGTATCACTTTACAATATGGGTACATTCATTAAAATTCTTCAGCCTACTTATAATTGATTAATGGTGGTCATGTTTACCAATTGGGTTAATTTTAACTAAGTCAAAGGTGTTCATTATAACTAAGGTATTCATTCATACATTATGTAATATGGTTAAGGTTAACCCAAACCCACCAACCTGGGACTCTTTGTATCAGATAGTATTGTGGTGTTGATGCAGCTACTTTTCAGTCTGACTTTGGCGCAATGTACGATACCATCTATTTTCATGCGTGCCTCTCTCAGGGTTATGAATCATGAGAACAGGCTGTCCTCCTGATGTCTATACTTTGAATCAACATGTCCCATCGCTGTGGCGTTCTGCCAGTTGAACCGCATCTTGGCTATGTATGTACTTTCCATGAAATATGGTGCAATGTCCAGCCTTTACACGACAAGACAAAATACGTCCCATTTCAACGAGCCATTTTGTTTTGCAGGATAACATCGTCAAGCTAGCATCGCCGCGGTGGGCTTCTTTAAAACCGTCATCTCCCTTTTTAATAAGGCGCATGTATTTCAATAATAAGTAATACATTATCAAGCTTTTGAGAACACTAGCCATACTCTTTGTGCATGGCGCTGCGTCTCATATACACAAGAACGGGTCTACAGTCCTACAATTTGAGAGACAACTTCTCCCTCCGAACAGCCACCATGGCCGACGTCCCCGCAGCATGGTGAGAGGTGGGGGGCCCGCTTTGGTCTGACCATGGAGACGGCCCATCCTGGGCCCCGGACGGCACAGATCAGCGCACTTGAACTACTGCTGGTGGAAAGCGCTAATCAGCGAGCCACAGTCGGACAAAAGTGCCAATGGAAAAACGACATGACCTAGTCTCCTATATCAGACTTTCAATAGAGAGTTTGATTTTGGAAGCTTCCAATTAGTTTAGATCGTTACAATCATGTTCCTGGGGGCGGAGATCTGTGCGCCTCACACGGAACGGGTCTTGACTGGAAACCAGCCGACCGTCGGAGCCCCAAGTGAACGAGGCTGGCCGACCCTCGGTCGAAGGGACTAAAAAGCCGTCGACACAGGGAGACGGCACAAAGTCTGGGACAGAAGTCCGGAGTCAGGAACGCAGTCACTCCTGGTTTCCCGCGTGGTTACGGATATGTATCACCAAAGATCGTTCAGGTGAGCGGATTAAGCGTTCAGCTTTTTTGTATTTCTAGAGTCTAGCATTTAAACTGTTTGCTACTTCTAGCTGAGTTTGTGTGAGTCATATTAGACACTTACCGATACCTGCCTCAAGCAACGGGATACATACATACATAAAGTCTAATAAAAGATGAGCTCAAATCTGGGTGAGAGAGGCATGCATGCATGCCTGCATGCATGCCTGCATGCATGCCTCTCTCTCTCTCTAATAGTAAGAGTTCATTCAATTCCTTTTTTTAACTACTAGATATGGCCTACAAAAACTCCTGTCAATCCCCATTTAAACTAATCTAAACTTTAGCTCACAGTGGAACCAAGCCACAAGGGATTAGCAGGGTGTGTGGCCTTGTGTGTATGAGTGGGGGCAGACTCACCACTTGGAGGATGGTGGGGTTGCAGCCGATGATAAAGGGCAGACTGCGGAAACCTTTGATCCGATGGGCGATGCGCACAGGCAGCTCCTTGTGCAGGTACTTGGCACTGCTCTGTTATCACACACACACACACACACACACACACACACACACACACACACACACACACACACACACACACACACACACACACACACACACACACACACACACACACACACACACACACACACACACACACACACACACATTAATCAGTCTGTGATCAGATCCGGTTATTTGGTAGGTTATCAGGCACCCAGTGCAACTTTCGAGGCTTAAAAATAAACATTCAATTTCTAGTCTTTTTTACACGTAGTAAGTTTCAATAACTCCATACCATTACATAACGACATTTAAGCAGCAAAGATGAGACGTCGTTGTGTGGTGAGAACTGATAGAAAATCGTAAACAACAACAATCGCCGGTGGGGAGAAGCCATTTTTCCATTGACTGGAAGCCTGCTTTATTTATTGTAGGTTACAAAAAATAAAGAAAATGGCGGCATTGTTGTTGTTATCGATTTTGTATCAGTTCTCACCACACAACGACGTCTCATCTTTGCTGCTTAAATGTCGGTATGTAATGGTATGGAGTTATTGAAACTTACTACCTGTAAAAAAAAAGACTAGAAATTGAATGTTTATTTTTCATTGAATGTTTACATAAAGTTGCACTGGGTGCCTTTAACAGCAGTGGGTTTACCAGGATGTGTTGTCCATCAGGTGATTTCCCAGCATACAACAGTGTGGCTGGCATCAGACGAACAGAGGCCTGGAGAGAGAGAGCAAGTTATGGAACACGTCCTAGAGGACTAGACAATGAGGGTTGGGGGGAGGAATCTCGGGAATGACATATCTATATATACACATCTTTAACATATAGATGGATTTCGTAAATAATGCATATATATATTATGTGTTCTGCCCATCTCTTTGAATGTACACACACACACACACACACACACACACACACACACACACACACACACACACACACACACACACACACACACACACACACACACACACACACACACACAGAGAGGGTTAACTACTTAACTCATGCAGGCTGTCATAACATAAAAACAAAAGAAGAAAGAACAGCAACAGAGGGTCGCAGTCCTAGGGTGGTGGATGTCACCTATCCAGCCTGTCGATGTGACCCCACTTTGATCCCCCCCCTGCTGCTATCAGTTAGCGGTAGCTCGTATAGCTAGGTAGCAGCATGCTGACCACTGTGTCCTCACTTCAGGAACCAGCTCTGACACACGGAGCTCTGCTCACCTTCTCTGCGGAGATGTCAATTGCAGACTGGTTGTAAAATGAGGTGACCGTCTTGGACCTTTCCCTCGCCATCTCCGAGTACCCCTGCATAGAGGACGTGGAGCGGAACCTAACGATGTCTGTAGCGGTTGTTTTGGCCAGTGGCAGCATCGGAAGCCTGCTCATCCCCGGGCCAGACCGAGAGGCACTCCGGCCCAGCAGCTCCACCGTCCCGATGACCGTCCGACGCATCGTGCGGCAGCTTTGTGTACAGGACCGTCCTGTTTCAAAGGTATATCAAATGTCTATCAAAGGTCTAGGAGGCCATGGGGCTCAAGTTGTAGTCGTGCACAAAGGCACGGCACTCAGCACAGTACTTGGACAGGGTACAGGAGGTTGCAGAAAGGGCTTTATGCATGTTGACCAGTAGGGAAGGGATTCTGCTGAAGGACATCGCAGTTCAGCCAATCACGTGTGGAGGGGTGGGGCCTCGCCCCTTTGACGAACCACTGTGCAGTGAAGCACAGCGGGGTTACGTCATCACGTACATCGATCTGTGTTATGTTTGTTGTTTGAAGCGAGACACACGCTAGTGCTAGTGTACGACTGACATGTGATACACAACAACACTATACCATAGCATATATAATGCGATTTCAACTGCAGTAAAAAGAGAATTTCGGTTAAAAAAAAAAGTGAATTGGTCAACAGGTTATAAAGGGAAGATACAAGGATCAACTTTATTAATCCCGGAGAGAATAGTTGAGAAAAAAGAATAGGTCTATTATGAGTTCGCCCTGATAGAACCAATGTGCGGAGGATAAATTAAGTTGTAGTGTTTGTATATACGTGCTACGTAAATAATTGGAGAAAGAATAATTTTAAACCCTTATTAAACCCCCAAATTCCAAATCTCAGAAATTAGAATGCTACACGAAATCAATAAAAAAAGAATTTTAAATAGGTACAGAAATGTCAGCCCTCTGAAAAGTATAATCATGCGCATGTCCTACACTACCTTCTGCATGAATTACTGCCTCAATGCGGCGAGGCATCTATCCTATTAGCCTGTTTCACTGCTGAGGTTTTATGAAAGACCAGGAGGCTTCAATTCTGCATTTTTCGGTCTCATTTTTTATCTTCTTCTTCATGGTCATTGTAACCATGTTTTGGTAGTTGGCCAGTGTGGGCAGGTGCCAAGTCCTGCTGGAAAATGAAGTCAGCAACTCCATAGAGCTTGATGGCTGAAGGAAGCATGAAGTGTTCTTAAATGTCCTAGACGGATATGTCGGCTCTGGAATTAATAAAGCAGAGTGGACAAACACCAGATGACATGGCTCCCTAGATCAACCCAGACTGTGGAAACCTCACACTGGACTTAAAGCATCTTGGATTGTGTGCCTCTCCATTTTTCCTCCAAACCCTGGGACCTTGGTATCCAAATGAGATGCAAAATTTGCATTCGAGTTATTATTAAGCCCACGTCCAGGAGCTGTAGTGGCTCTTGTTGCAGTAACTCCAACCTCAGTCCACTCCTTGGTAAGCACCCCCCAGAACCCCACTTTGGAATTGGCCTTTTACCGACAATCCTCTCCAGCCTGCAACCATCCCTGCTGCTTGTGAACCTTTTTCTTCCATATTTTCCCCTTCCACCTAACTTTCTATTAATGTACTTAAATGCAGCACTCTGAGAACCTTCAACTTCTTTTGCAATGACCTTTTGAGGCTTTCCCTCTATGTGGAGGGGGTCAATGATGGTTTTCTGCACAACGGTCAGGTCAGCCAGGTCAGTCTTCCTCATGATTGTGAATTCTACTGAACCAGACTAATGAAACCCTTTAAAGGCTCAGGAACCCTTTGCAGGTGATTTGGATTAATTAGCTGATTAAAGTGTGAAACTATGATCCTATTCACAATATTGATCCTTTTCACAATATTCTAATTTTAGTTAAAGATTTATATTTTGGGGTCTTCATAATCTGTAAGCCATTATTATAAAATTATAACAAATAAATGCTTGAAATATCTCACTTTCCCTGTAATTAGTCGATAAGATCTTTGTTCCACCTTTTAAGTTGAATTACTGAAATGAATGAACTTTTGCATGATAATTCACATTTTTCGAGTTTCACCTGTATACTACACAGGACATCGACAATCTGATTATGTAGTCATTATCAGATTTTTACCATACAATTATCTTTACCATCAGCAACCGTGAAACCTACAGCCGGTTCTGACTGGTCAATAAACATTACACAGTACTACCGGTAGGTTGTAAAAAAACAAAACAGCGACTTGTTTCCCGGTCACACATCAGTAGCTGCGAATAGGGTGCCGACTTCAGCTTGGTGTCTTGGTTCGTATTTTGGAAGCCATACAGACTATACATACACTGTCTAATACAGGACATTTCAGTGAATTAGTTCATCGCCAAAAAGGGTTTCCAGTACCACTAGTACTTTTTACTGACATAAGGAAAGTTTTTTTTGTACTATTAATTGTAATTATTAAATGTCTGACATTTGTTTTGCCCCAAATAGTAAATCACTTTAGCAATAATATCAAATATATTAAAATATTTTACCCTCAATGCAGCTTCCCCATAACGTTGAGAAAGTTTTCTTAGTCAGCATTTAACTATGCAAGGTCCAACAACTCTGCCAGAAACAAGTTTCAGATGTCTACCTCACGTTCTATTTAATCAAATGCCGCACAGCAACATTAAAATAATTGACTTTTCATCAAGACCATTTAACCCTTTTTGACGAATGGAAAATCACTTAAATTGAATATAAGTCGACCCACGATTGACGTCAAGCTGCATCGACATCAGCTTGATATGAGTAAAGAACACCCAACAACAAAAACACACTGGACAACCTTTAAAAGCAGTAAAACAAATGGCATGCAAATATCAAATACCTCCAATTGCATGTTTCTCAAAACAAAGCCCCTTTCAGTCACTTTCAAATACATTTGTACATTTGTTACTCTGCAAGCCCCAAATTAATTAATCAAAGTAATTTTTGCCATTCCTCATACAAATTATTCATAACCAACAAATTCTAGAATCACACTTCGACCCGTTGCAATATTGAGATGCGATCAGTAACCTTTAAAAACACAAATTGTTTTCCTCTTCTTATTCAGGACGAGTCCTCCCTTTTCCACACTACTACCATGTTCTTATCACTGAGCGCCACCAGGTAGGAGAGCCCCCGTCCCATGGCCACACTGTTGATGGAGGGCACCTCCACTGGGCTGGAGCTCCTCATCAATGGGGCCGGCCACTCCAGCACCTGAGAAGAACCCCGAAAGACCCTCGTTAGCAGAACAAAACCATCAAATGCCCCGTTACGCAAAGGTCCTTGAGCAATGGGGTGTACTTCCTCAGCAGATGACTCAGTCATCCCCGTCAACAAGCAAGAAGAAATCCATGCAATACTGCGTGTTTAATTAAGTTCTCCAATAGGGCTTGTACTTATTAGCTACTTCTATTTTGAAGTATAGGAGCATTGGAATGTTGATTCATGTGTTGGTGGTTAGGAATTTTTGCTCATTGTTTTAGCAATGAATTGTGAAAATATTTGTCATTACGGGGAGATGTTGAGTTTGAAACGGCCACAGCGATTCTGATGCGAGACGTGACAAAGTATTCATTAGCCTAGGTTACTGTATCTATTTACGCTGGTTTTGGATTTTACACAACTGAAACTCTCTTGAGCCATCGCCCGTCTGATGTAAACGTTACCTCAGTGGGGGGGACCAGTTCTCGGCGCTGATGATTGTTTTCCAGGAGGAGGTTGTGCAAACTGTAGGACCACAGCCGGCCCCGGTCGTCCCCGCACACCAGGTAGCCCTCCTCTGGAGAAGGACACGCACACGGTGGGAACGGTTATGCTGGGCAGTCAAATTCTTGCAAATACAAAAGTGGATGTTCAATTCAATTGATTCATTCATGTAGACACAACAGCGCACAGAGGGAAAGATGGTGAGAGTTATTATACACGTTTCCTATTTATTCTAACAAACCTTCAGTCACACTGGTCCAACCCAGCATGCCTCCTACTGGTGTCAGTAAACTAAGTAGGTGCCAAAACCCAGCGCTAGTTAGCTCTGTAAAGCAGGCTTAGTGCGCCCTCTACGGCTTTGACTCAGCCCCATCCCATTACAATTACAATTAGGGCATTTAGCAGATGCCTTGATCCAAAGCGACTTACATCGGTTAATACACACATTGACACACCGACGGCAGAGTCAACCATGCAAGGCGACAGCCAGCTCGTCAGGAGCAGTTAGGGTTAAGTGTCTTGCTCAGAACACATCAACACTCAACAACCAAATTTCACAATAATAATTAAACAAAATGTTTATAGAATTGCTTTCCACGGCGGCTTGATGATCCACAGACTTTTATTTCTACAGTTGGACCAAAGTGGGACGCCAAAGTAATCCCACATGCTTTAGTGAACTTCAAGTGATGGTTGGATAATGCTGAATCCAGTCCACCGGGGGATGCCAGTGAGGTGAAAACCTGCCCTCTGCAGGTCGGTTTCTGTTTAGTTCACTCCTGGTGTGATCGTTTAATCACTTCTATCGTTCAAACTCGATATGTTGAAATTTGTTGTTCAGACTGATCTCCATGTCAGATGATTTCACCCAAGGTCTCACTCGTTATCGGACTGGACCGAAATTGAGACTATGCTTTTACTTTGCAGATCGTAAAAGGTTACACGATAGAATGATGAGGTGATTAGAGAAGACACCCAGAACAAAGACAACAAGCATTACCGTTGGGAGGCCCCCAGCCACGCACGACCCTAAAACAAACTAAACGTGTGTGTGTGTGTGGAGGGTCTCTCACCTGGACAGGTGCTGAGGGACAGGTAGGGAACGCTGGTGGCGGCCCACTGCAGCTCCGCCAGCAGCACGGCCGCCACGCTGCCGCGCCTCTTGGCCTGGCCCCGCGTCTGGCCCAGGCTCCACAGGTAGATGGAGGGCTGCAGGTGGCACTTGGAGGCTAGCAGGAGAGACCACACGCACACAAGTTTAGTGGTTCACCCTTCAAATCATTTACAATAAGACTCACTGTGTAGGGATAGTAAACATTTACAGTCCACATTGTGGATCAATAAAAAAAATAGCCAACAAAATACAGCATGAGACGAGGTTAACTGAAGCAAGATGATCCGTTAATTAAGCATCGGTTTAGTTTCACAACAACAAAAAATACAATAAAAAAGGAATAAAACCAATAGATTCTCTTCCCGGTGGGCCCGACTTACCCACGATGTCATTCGTAAGGAATCCTAAGCCGTCGATAGTGCGGTAGCTGTGGTCTTTGTCCTCCTGCTTATATATGGGGAATGTTATCTCCATCTCTGCGGCCCTAAAGAAGACATGATCATCTTTTATGGCTTTGAAGCCACTTAGCCTAAGACAGCCTGGCCTTTTCTAATGTTGTGGGGAATAAGACTATTGTAAGGCACACTAAAACAAACTCAAAAATGACATTCTGCAACCCAGCTCAAAATTCAAACTCTACCAGGAGATAATGACGGAAAATAAGGCAGAAGTAAGGAGACCTACAGAAGTGCATTTCAGAGTGCTGTAGTATTAAATCACTCAAACATACTTAACCGTTCAAAAGTTTGGAGTCAAATGAAGTTTTTTTCAAATGAAGATAACATTAAACTCATCAGAAAAACTGTTTAGACATTGGTCATGTGGTAAATGACTATTCCAGCTGGAAACTGCTGAGGCACATTTCCAGCAACCATCACTCCAGTGTTCAAATGGTTTGTTTTTTAGCTAACCGTGTTAAAAGGCTAATTGATGATTAGAAAATCCTAGTGCAATTATGTTAGCACATACTGGAAAACATGATATTGTCTGGGTGACCAAGCTTTTGAACGGCAGTGTAGGTTGGAATAAAGTGGCATACCATGAAGGCATATCATAATAAAGTAAAGTATAGAAATATGGACTAGCTGAACTCAAGTGGTCCCGATGGTAGTCTGGACGGAGTATAAGGCCCAAACCCATTTCTACCCCTTATCCCTTCCCCCTTCCCCTTCAAAACAAGGGGGAGGGGGTAAGGCAAAGGGGTAAGGGGTAGAAATGGGATTGGGCCTAAAGCTCTGGTCTGTCCCATTGATCCCCTGGTCTCACCTCTTCCCGGAGCCTGGGCTGAGCTGGGTGTTGAAACAGTGCAGGCCGCTGTCTGTGGCGGCCAGCAGCGCGGTGTCGGGGGACGCCGGGGGCAGGCACAGGTGGAGAGGGGTGCTACTGCACTCCAGCACCATCAGCTGACTGAACACACAAGACGTTGCAGTTGACATTGGGGGCGTGATAGAGGCCATGGCCGAGGGCTTGGTTTCATCTTTGAATATATTGTCGTCCCTACATCACCCAAATCGGGTGGTTTGATATTTTTTCACGTCCCCTCATCAGTGTTGGGAACGTTACTTTAAAAAAGTAATTAGTTATAGTTACTCACTACCTGTTCCAAAAAGTAACTGAATTAGTAACTGAATTACTCTATAATAAAAGTAAGTAAAAGTTAGTAAAAAAGTAAAACAAGTTGCTATATATGAAAGAATTTTGATTCTGGATTTTTTTAAATGGTTGAACTGCCAATTCAAGGCCCTGATATACTTCCAACTGAATATTAATTTGCTTGGTTGCAAAGGCTGTGGAACATCTACAGAATACTACAGAAAATGCCAACTTTTCATCCGATTGCTCCGGACTCGCCATTTCTGCTGCTTAATCGAATCAGTCTGGTGTGTGCGGCGCGCGTGTCCTGGCATGTGTGTAAAAACACTGGATCCGATTGGCTACCATGAATGACTCCGCCTTAGCCAATCATAATCACTTGTCTCGTTGTTAACCCTACCGGTCTCTTCCGGAGCAGTTTGTGTGTGGAGCCAGGGGTGCGTTCGGATTACGCAGTTCAATTCAAATCAATTCATAGTAACGCACACCACATTTAACATACAGTAACGGCAACAGCGTTGTAACAACGGAAACAATAATTAGTTAGATTACCTTGTTACTGAAAAAATAACGGTGTTACCCAACACCGTTCTTTTAAACGGCGTTATTACAAACACTGGCTCTCATACAGTCACTTTTACGTTATACTACAGAAAAACTGTTATACATGAGTAGCCCCATATTCTTTAATATCTTGTCCTATGTTCTTTAGCCCCACTCTAGCGACTGCAGTACTGAGATAACGTGTCCTTCCATCTGTAGAAGGGGGAAACCACGGGAAGAGCGTGTAGGCTTGGTTAGTCTTCCAATGCACTCACCTGGCCTTATATTTGTACTGGCTGTCGACTCCACCGATGTCCCACAGCGTGATTTTGTTATCATATGCCCCAGCTGCAAGGCAAGGGAAGGACATTACCAAACAACTCCCCAATAGGTTAACCTTTGAGTGAAGCAACAGTCCTCGAGGGCGCCATACGGGTGGAGTTAAAGGAGAATCAAGCCCCAGCTTTGGCATGCATTGGACAACTCCCTTTCTAGGAAACGTAAACTTCGGCATTCACAGCTTCTGATTGACCGCCGGGGTTTGTGGGTCATCTGCCGATTCAGCATTGACGCGACACAACCGTCCTACACTTATTAAAAGTGTATTGGAGGGGCGTTTACAGAAGGGCCTCCCTTTCAAATGGGCCGCCATGTTTAAAAACCGGGGGCTGCCAAACAGACCCGATACAACCCAGTAGCCCACCAGCCCACCAGCCCACAGTTGGTAGATTACCAAGACCATTGCACCGTAGATGCAGTGTTGTTTTTGGCAGGCATTTTAGATTTAGTTTTAGTCTTAGTCTTTTTGACGAAATGCTTCTTAGTTTTAGTCCCATTTTAGTCATTTCTATCTTTGAAAGTTTTCGTCTAGTTTTAGTCCGACGAAAACTCCGTGTGCCGTGTGCGTGCAGGCGCAGCTGCGCGCGAGCGAGGCTTTTAGTGTGTGATGGGGGCGTGACTGTTAGGACAAGCAGCTGGCTCCATTTCTGATGTCTGAGCTCTTGATTGACATTGCACGCATATTACAGTTGGCGGGAAAAAAGCATGTTTTGAAACTTTGTTCGTCCACTCACTAACAATTTAGTCTCGTCTAGTTCTCGTCTGACGAAAATGTCTACATTTTTCGTCATGGAAAAAAGGGGTCTGACGACGTCATTTTCGTTTTCGTCTTGCCTGACGAAAACAACACTGCGTAGATGATAGTCCTAGAGCCAGAGAGACGGGGGACGGAGGGGGCCACTCACTGAACAGGAGGTTCCCCTGCCGGGGACTGAAGCGCAGGGTGGACAGGGCCTTGCGGCTGGCCCGGAACTCTCCGTACGCCACGTTGGACTGGGGGTGGGTCAGGGTCACCAGGCCCCGCTTGCCCCCCGCCGCCAGGACGGCGCAGGGCCGCGCCGGCGCGCCGTTGTCCCGGGACATCTGCACCGTGGACCAGCCCAGGGTGAAGAACTCCTGCACACACACACACACACACACACACACACACACACACACACACACACACACACACACACACACACACACACACACACACACACACACACACACACACACACACACACACACACACACACACACACACGTTAAGAGAAGCCACTTTTGTGTCGTCCCCCCTCCGGGTATTTCGGTTCAATAAAAAAATCATGCTATTTTCTTTCCTCTCTCTACTCTTACTAGGGCTTTGACTTTTGCCCAAAAATCATATTCAAAGTTTGTTTGTTTATGAATATTTGAATATTTATTAATAATATATTGACCATTAAATGCCTTCAGTAAGACCTGGATTGGGCTTCGCAAGGTTGTTGCTATGGTTACCGGTCTTGCGTGTTCCAACGGTTTATTAGGTTTCTAATAAATCGCTGTCTAATCAATACTTCATTCACTGCCTCTTCCGTGGTCATTACAATATTATGAATGGACTGCGTCGGGATCTCCGACGTCCCTCCCTCTTGGCCTGCCCATAACAGGTTCGAATATTAAGGGCTGCCTAATATTCGTTCGAATTTTGATTTCTTTTTTGATATTCGAATTATATTCGAATAACGAAGTTTGGAGTCAAAGCCCTAACTCTTACCAACAACAGTGTTTAGCAAACCCTATCAGAACAACAACAGTATGGAGATCTTATAAGAAGACCAGCCCGGTCTAGCTCAATAGGTGTGTGAGGCAGGACGTGGCTCAGACCTCGCCAGGGACTTTGTACTTCTTCATGACCAGCCCAGTCTCACAGTCGATCACACAGATCGAGTCTCCTCCACACGTAGCCACCAGACGACCCCCTGCGGTGAAACCTGAGGAACACAGAAATCCACTCAGTATGCTTACCTGCAGGGCAGAGGTTCAGGCTGATGAACAGATCACCACACAGGCACATACCGATACAGTGCATATTGTTAAGGACAACTAATGGAAAATCGATAAGTTCAACTTATGGCTAGCTTAAGCCATTTATTATCAAAGCCTTTTTTTCCCCATTGTTGGAAGTATCGTTGATGCTCTGACAAATGAAATAAAAAAAATTAAAAAAATGTCTATTTCAATAAGCCTACCTAGTTAAATAATGACGTGCACACTTAATTCAATCATAATATTAGACAATACCGACACCTATTCTTGTAGCTTTGTCCCAGGTCGTAGCTTACCAACATTAGCATTTTGAACCCTGCATATGAGCACAAACACAACCAAATGAAGTTATTTACTTAGTTTAGATTGCTCCATCGATCTCTCAAGGATCGGGAGGACTAGGGACAAACAACCCTTCACACCCTAGTATGTGCCATTCAGCGCTTAATTCATGTTTAAATTGGGTTGTGAATAAACCAAAGTCTGCTTGGCTACTCTTTTTGCATGTAAATATAACCACGGCCAGATGAATGGCCTTTGGGTTGGTCGTCCAGGGAAAAGGATTGCTACACATCAGCTTGGGGACTCCGTGCCAAGTGCCCTTAACTATCGGGTCACTTAAAATGACCAAAGCAGTCAGAAATATCATGTACATGTACATGATACTCTGTACTGTATGTCTACAGTACAGAGTGGTGAGGCAGCATTGATGGCTGTGATTACAAATCATTTGAAACTAGTGCTGTCAGTTAAACGCGTTATTAACAGCGTTAACGCAAACCAATTTTAACGGCGTTAATTTATTTTTATTGCGCGATTAACGCAATTTATTTATTTATTTATTATTCTTTTTTTCTTTGACTCAAAACAAAGAAGCAGTAGCCTGACTGCTATGTTCAAGGCAGTATGTTTGTATGTTTATCATTTAATTGCACAATAGGCTTTTTTTTTGTATCGTCCTGTTTTGATCAGTATATGCCAATGTTGTTATCAATAAAAAAAACATTTGCACAAGGCAAGCCGATGCACTTCTCCATGTTGACAAGAGCATTAAAATGAGAAAAATTAATGTGACAAAGAAATCAAGGGATCTTTAGCATAGAAAAAACATTTGCGATTAATTGCGATTGCTCGAGATTAATCATGAGTTAACTATGGCATTAATGCGATTAATCGCGATTAAATATTTTAATCGCTTGACAGCACTAGTTTAAACCCTTCAGAAGGCATCCGAATGACAGAATCCAGGCGACCGATTAGGACATGACTTCTGGAGGGTTTCAACTCATTTGCAACCACAGCTATAAACCAAACATTGTGGTGGGGTGTACTCACAGCTGGTGTCTCCGCCGCCGTGGGGTAGAGGCTGGAAGGCGCAGGCCCACAGCGCGGTGCTGAAGTCCTCGGGGCTGTTCTGCTTACTATGGCACTGGAGCACGTGGAGCGGCTTCAGCTGCACCCTCTCCCCCTCTTCCCTCGGGGGCGGCTTCAGACGTGAAAAATAAATAAATAAATAAATAAAATAATCGTTGAGTTCACATTGATTTTGTTTGGTGAACAGTGCAAGATTGTGCCCTCTGTGATGTCATGGATACGTCTATGTTTACAACACAGAGTTGTATTATTTGCGTTATTGTGTGCATGTTGTGTTAGTGTGTGCATGTTGGGATAAATGGTGGATCAAAATCACTTGTCAAGTATACTCCGGGTGCTCACCTGAGGTCTGATGCAGCTCCTTTTCCTCGGGGACCCCTCCCGGTCCACGGGGGTAGCCGTGCTTGTGGGTAGGCCCCGGTCTCCGGTTGCGCTGCGTTTGGGCCGGCCGCCGTCCTCCTTGGGCGGCGGTTGCTCGACCAGAATCTTCCTGGGGGTCTTGACCGCGGGGCTGGCGGCGAGCTGGGCGGATGCTGCCTTGCGTGGGCTCGCCCTGACGGCGCCAGCGGGGCCTGCTCTCTGTCGGGTAAGGTGGAGGGCGCCAGGGCTGTCCTTGGAGGGGGAGCTGCAGGCGTCTCCTCTAGCTCTTTTGCGAGGGGTCAGCTGGAGATCTTGGTGCAACAGAGATTGCTTCCTCTTGACTGGGGAGTCAATCCCCTGAAGCAAAGAAAATAATAGATATC
Organism: Gadus macrocephalus; assembly: GCF_031168955.1. Classification (NCBI taxonomy): domain Eukaryota; kingdom Metazoa; phylum Chordata; class Actinopteri; order Gadiformes; family Gadidae; genus Gadus; species Gadus macrocephalus. Next base: position 8,504,192 of record NC_082388.1, read on the forward strand.
GTAAGCATTATATGGACTGTGAACACTATCTATCTATCTATCTATCTATCTATCTATCTATCTATCTATCTATCTATCTATCACAAACACGCGCACATGGAAAGGGTGGATAATCGTTTAGTTAGTCACCATTTTCCACATATTAAGCCAATCACATCCACTGTACATTGACTAGTTTAGAGCCTAAACCAGCATCATAATAGCATTAGTTTGACAGAGTTCAATATCCTCAACAAAAAATACAACACAGCATTAAGAGTCGTACGTTGTTCTCCTTTGTGATTATGGGCTCCTGGCTTTTGTCCCCTTCCTCGGTGCGCTGAAGCAGCGAGCGCAGGTATTCCTTGGCCAGTATCCCCACCTCAAAGGGAAGACATTTGATATTGGAGACATTATTAAGATGCCCAAAAACAGTGCATATAAATCCACTTGTTTTCATATTGATCTGCTAATTGGCTGCAGAACAGCTAATTGGCTTTAAATATGAACACATTAAGAGGTTTCGGCTGAAACCTTCAAACCCTAAAATAGGGTTTGAATATTCAACAAAAATCAATCGTAATAGCTTTGAAGAGAGAACACAGCATACAGATGAGCCCACCGTGTAACACAACCCATCCTGAGTCAACTTAAATAGATTTTTCTTTCCTAAAACATGGAGCATGTTGGTACATTTTTTAACTTAGTATTGTTAGAGCAAACCTGAGATAACAACAGTATCAAAAAAGCTAGTGTCTGAGGTTATTCCTTCAGTCTTTCATTAACTGCCATACCAGGGAAAACCAACACGTAAAAAGGTAAGGTTCTGAGCTCACCCTCCATCGGATATAGTCTCTGGTGGAGTTGGGTCCGAATTGGATGCTACATTGAGCCGTGGCCACAAAATCTCTCTCCATGTCCTCCATTTTCTCCTGGGAATTTGTTTCCAGGACGCCAAACTTTGTGGCCCAGATGGCAACCACCTGTTACACATCAGAATCGGACGGTGTTTGTGTCTAGTCAGTTACACTAGGAGCGAAAACTACTTTTGCATAATGCACAAGTCGGGTTCATTGTTCCCCGTTGCCGTCGTCGTACCCTGTCGTGGAGGATGCTGCTGCTGGTGTGGCGGATGTGGTCGGCCCGGCCGCCGATGTTCTTGTCGTTGTACGTCTTTAGCTTGGGCAGGAGCACCATCAGCTTGTACTCGTCGTTCACCTGAGGGCCAAACGTACGTTTTGACGTGCTAGTAGAATGTACGATATATCGCATAACACATCAAAACCGATGGCAAATAGCCTCGTTTCCCTGTATTTTATTTAATAATGCCGTTCCTCACAGTGATATAAATGTTGCCGTCCAGTTTGAGTTCTTCCAGACCAGTGAGGGAGTCCAGGGTGGTGACGTCCTCCATCTCGTTATCCGAGAGGTCGAGAGAGCGCAGGCTGGGCAGGGCCAGGCCTTTGGGCAGCTCCTCAAGACGGTTCCCAGACAGATCCCACGACTCCAGCGACTGGAGCCGGGACAGCAGCTTCACAGGGAGGTCCTTACATTGCAGCGCGAGCAGAGAGAGACTGAAGCAAGCAGAACAACAAAGGAGGTCCCTTCTTAATCATGAAAAGTGTACGTATTCCCATTGGGTTTAATAACAAACAATAGGCCACAATGACTCTGGAGTACATTGCTGGTTTTCAAGCAGTTGATATGAAATGTTACGATGCCAACCAAGATGTCCAGCAGAAGCCAGGCCCTTTGATGATTACTAGCAATGGCCCTCATGGTCTTAGTCCTACACTCCAGTCACCATATTACACATTGGCTTAGGATAATAACAGGTATACTTACTTCAAGGTTTGGATTTGTTCCAGTGTTTTGGTTTTGGGAGACGCCCTCTCCAATAAAAACTTTTCTGTTATCTTCGCCATCGCCTATTCTAAAATTCTAAAATAAAAGGAAAGGAATGTTTAAAGCAAAAGTTTAAGATGGAATATAGTTGTGCAAACAAAAACAATTAAATGTTGAAACTTAATGACAGTGACTTAGTGACAATAATTCTCAGATAATATTTTCGTACAAATGCCTCGGTACACCTCACAAAAGGTATCACAGCACCAAACAGAACGAGGTTTACACACCTTACCAACAGTAGCATGCTTACATCTGAGTCGCACTCATGGGTTACTTTGTGCTCTTATTTTGTAGTATGTTAATCGAGCATTAAGTGGACGGTGCGATGTTTTTAAAACCTTGATTTTCAATATGCACCTTGCTGCTAGATAACGTACTAGTATAAATCTTCTGGTTGAATTATTTATATGTAGGTATAATTCATACGCTACTCACCGATGCCGCCGACTCGCTCCCGGGAAAAAACTTTGTGCAGACCGTGACGTATTTTCCGATAGAGGAAATTGTTCTTCTTCTTTCCAACCGAGGGTAAGGAGAGCATTAGCGCCCCCTACTGTATGGCAAGAGTTACGTGCATTAGCGCCCCCTACTGTGTGGCCAGAGTTATGAGGCTCATCTACCCCCACCGTCTCAAAACGTAAGTATAATAAAAAGAAACCCGAGTCCCCCGGGTTCTGGGTCTGATCAACTGTTTCCGATACCCCACATTCATCATATAAGCCATCAATGTCACCCGACCAACAACGTAGACTACACTTCTGTACACCCAAAACATTAATATGCCAACCCCAGTTTCCTCCTTCCTGCAACAACCCACCTTCTGCTTCCAGAGAAGCTGGATACCGTTTTCTTCCTGCATAATGATACAGGTCCTGGCCGGGTATAGAGAACTATCAGATGATAACATAATGCTAATAATAATACTATATTGTGGGATATATACAATTGCTCGTGTACTCCCTGTGTTGGGGTCCACTCTGTGTATATCAGAATCACATGCATACTGTTTTTCTCATTATGTGTTTCTCAGGAGTGTCCCATTTATGTCAGATTGTTACAAATATCAGACTTTCTACATGTGGTGGACTCAATGGACTCATTTACAGTTTATGCTACCAACTGTAGAACGTCAAAAAACATAGGTGCACCTACATCCACCCCATGTCCCCAAGCATTTATTTAGTTATGCTGAAGTTTTAAAACTGAGAAGTTACCTCTATGTCTAGGCCTATATAGTGTTTTTGTAATACTGAACATCTTTGCATTAGTATGTGTACATGAAATTGCCTTGACGACTGTATATGTCCATGGTGCCAGCCAATAAGAAGCTAAAGGGTCTAAAAAGGCAAACAACAAATTAACCACTTGGGGCATCAATGACCTCGCTTCCAAAACTCTGCTGTGAACGAAGAAGACACTCGTGGAGGAAGTGACGCATAAGGTAAATACGGAAGTTTAATTCGACAGACCGATAGAAAAGACGATGTCCTCATCAGAGACCGATGATTATGTCAGCAAATGTGGCTGTAAAGGAATCCGAAGTTGTCTGTTATGTGAGCGACTGAAGGAGGAATACATATTAAACGAGAGCGAAGAGAAGGTATATGTTTATATAAAATAAAACTTAACTTTAGACGGAGGGAGTTATCTTAAACGCTGGCAATTAATATTCCTTCTGACATTCAGCAGTTCGTAAGCCACCATGTGATTATTTCTACGCTATGTGGCACCTTGTTCCCTGCCTACATCACTCTTGACACTTAATGTTTTATCCATCCTCTTTTGGTGCACACTTATTTTGTGTTTGTGCCTATAACTGTGAACAACAGAGAGATTGCAGTTGTTTTAACATGAATATTAATTGATTTGTATAGCCCCTAACCACAGTGTCGGTCTCAAGTGAAACAAAACATAGCCTTTATTTAATGTCTATGACATTTAAACAATATCACACGAGCACCGGTTTTTCCATCTGTGTCACCTAAACGTGTGTTGCCCTTCCAGGTTAAACTGCAATTCTGCTACGATCCCTTGCTAAAATCAGCAGTACGTAAGGATGGAGAACCTCCATCCCTCCCCTTTCCAGGTGTCCTCCTCTGGGAAGACTTCCTGTCCAAACAGGAGGAGGAAGAGCTTGTACACGAGATGGACAAAAACATCTGGAGCCCGTCCCAGTCGGGACGCAAAAAACAGGTTGTGTTTTAAAATCAATCTACATTTATGCAGCACTCTGTATACCCTTTTTATCACATTTTGGCGTGCATTATTCTTTGAACCATGATTTCGTCTATATCACCAACATATACTGATATAATAATCTATACCAATAAATATATTGATAAATATATTCAAAGAAAACCAACCAACCTAAACTACATTTACTGTTATCAGGACTTTGGGCCCAAGGTCAACTTCAAGAAGCGGAAGGTGCGTCTGGGCAGTTTCCAGGGCCTGCCAGCCATCAGCCGGCCCCTGGTGGAGAGGATGGTTCAGCAGCCCATCCTGGAGGGCTTTCAGCCTGTGGAGCAATGCAACCTAGACTACCACCCCGGGCGTGGCTCCTCCATCGACCCGCACCTGGACGACTCCTGGCTGTGGGGCGAGCGCCTGGTGACCGTCAACATGCTCTCGGACAGCGTGCTCACCATGTCCCTCCCAGCAGCGCAGGCACTAGAACTCAGACTAGGGAGCGAGGACACAAACCGCGACGAGGACGACCAGGAGGTACAGGTGGCCGTCCGTCTCCCCCGCAGGTCGCTGCTGGTGCTGTACGGCGAGGCACGCCACAAATGGAAACACGCCATTCACAGGAGGGACGTCCCGGCACGCCGGCTGTGCAGCACGTACCGAGAGCTGTCGAGCGAGTTCCTGCCAGGGGGGCCGCAGGCAGAGGTGGGGCGGCGGCTGCTGGACGTGGCCCTGAGCTTCAGCCACACCGCCAGTTGACGGGACGCAGGCTGGGGGTTGATACGGATGCTAAAAAAGTAAACATTTAAGGACTAGCTACTATTTTTAACTTTTGAACTGCCACTCGAGCACTCTGCTCTTTAGTTTTTTTTTGCGAGTTACATGTACACAGGCCTTCGTGTATCCAACACTGAAGAATAAGACTAAGAGGTTTCTTAAAGATTACATTAATCATAACAGTAATAATGGGACCTAATCATTTAATCTTGACTCACTTCGTGTCACCAATGGAAAAAAAATATTCAGTACAAATTACTGCAATAGCATTACAAAAAATGTACAATAAACAATAACAAAAATGTTCTGTTTCCAAAGTCTGTTTGACCTTTTAAGACATCAAAAGGTTGACGTGTGATACTGATACATGTTAGTTGTACTGGTTTTACTTCAACTTTATCAACAAACTTGAATGTACAAGCAAGGCATAATTGCAGCAGTTGGAGCCATGATAAAAATAAACTACTAATATTTTTAGAACCTTCAACAAGCTCATCAGTCATGGACTGAAATAACCATATTATTATTGTATGAGAGATTTATGAATCGGAATAGCGATACTTATAATAGTTCATATAGGCTGTGTTATTGTCAAATTGACAGACCTGTTTCTTTGGTTTGAGTAAAAGCTGCTGCTATGTTCTTCACGTCATTATCAAAGCACTTAATGGGACTAATCTATTAACTGGCGATATTTATCTCAGCAGGACTATGGATTTGTTTGTGCTAGTCTAACCGGCAGTAATCTCCTAGAAATATAATTAATATCAACTGACAGAACTTGTCTTACAGTTTAGTAGCAATTGCTAAAGTTGTATTATTATGTTTGCTAAATGTTTTTTGTTGTGGTTTTTCCCATTGTTAAGGAAAGGGCATTCATTGATTTGATTGCTTTAATGTTGGATATAAAACCATCAGAAGACCTTTAAACAAACGTGCACGATAGCTAGTGTTAACAATTGTATTCATTTGCATTGAGATTGTTTAAGATGTGTTATTTCTGTTTCGTGATATATAATGTTCTATACTGAGACTGCATTATTTAGTTTCACTGCCTTCCGTTATTCTTTTCGTGGCAATCTGACATTCAATTAGTAAATATGAATATGACATGCCAGTCGTTTGTTTCTGGTGCTGTTAAGACTTTTAAAAGATTATAATTATTTTTTAAAGATAGAACGTGTGTCTCTTGCACGAGCCTCCACGCCCTGACGTGACGTACCACGCATACGACACAATGTAGAAGCTCAGTGTACAGTGTTGCCAGTTGGGGAAGGAAATCTGACCCAATCTGGCATCACTGGCTGGTGCGCGCTGGAGCCAGTGTTGCCAGATTGGGCGCAATTTCTCGCCCAATCTGGCAACACTGTTAGTGGATGACAAGTCCAGATATCCACCGGAGAAGACCGGAGAAACGGCACGGCGATAGACTCGCCCTTGTTATCAAGGCTCTCATCTCTTCCGTGTTGGCAGTCATTGTAACACACCGGTCGTCATTCATGCGCTTATGGATCCGAAAATAAACTGCTTCAAAAAGGGGTGGTCCTCCGTGGTGTAGAGGAGTCGAGAGAGCATTTTAAAGGTTAGCTCGTTAGCCTAGCATCCATCGCATCCAGCTGAACCGATCCCTTCGTCGGCGAGCAGCTCGGTCGTCAGAGGACCTACAGGGTATGGTCGGTCACAATACACTGCTGAGAATGTGCAGCAGAGTCCACCACTGCTCGGAGTGAAATACGTGTCCAGAATTAACATTCGCTGACGAACCAGAAGCCCCGGGGCTGACCCCCGGTAGGCGACCGAAGCATGGCCGGGAACCCTAGGAGGGGCGCAGGGCTGATCGGGCTGATGAAGGACGCCTTCCAGCCCCACCAGCAGCCGCTGCAGCCCCACCAGCCGCCCGTGGTCGACAAGAAAATGGTCGAGAAATGCTGGAAACTAATGGACAAGGTAAAGCGATGTCCATGACTTAATGATAAACATAGACACATCAACACTGTATTGATGGTGTAAACAATGGGGCATTGTTTTACCCCTCAATACTCTGTCCATTGGAAGGAATCTTTAGCATTCGAAAGGGTTGATGGGCATTAATGTGGGCAATTTGTTCAAGTCACTTTGTTTGATTGCTTAGATTGTTTGCATGAAGGCCACGTTTGCAACGTTTAAGACTGGCGTTTGTCATGTTTCCTAATTCGGCTTTTGCATTTTCCAATACAATACACGAGTAGGGTTTAGGATTGAGAATTGTGTTAGTCAGCAGTGCAACTGTTGACATCAGATATGATTAGTGCATGGACTTATGAATTCTTATTAACGACACTTCATACCAATTGGCTATTTTTATATTTTGTATTTTTGCATATTATGAGAGATATGTCATTGGATAGAGTCATGCAAATTATAACCATATATATTGGTAGACATTGCCGATGTGGGAACCAAAGCGTTTATTATAAACAAACATTAACATGGTTTTACGTCAATGCGTTAATTAGTCACTTACACGGTGGAGTAAAGCAATGGATGGTTGCAGCTGTAATCGGCTTCATTCTCACTTTATCACTTAGCTAATCATAACATTGCCTAATCCAGTGCTTCCCAACCTTTTGGGACTCATCACCATGGATCTTCCCTACCAGAGATTCAAGGCACACCGATTTAAAGTTGTTGTGCAGGATTATGAAAACTGTCCCACAAATTATTAGGTTATTATGTTAATGTAGAACTAGGATATTTGCGATTGGCAATATAGCCTACATCAGACCGTCTCTCACGTGGATACTGGTAAAAAAATGGCAAGCAATTCAATTATTTGTCACATTTATATTGATACCGAGCAAAAACTTGCGTAACATAGTACATTTAAAGATTATTTAAGCAAATCATAAATAGTACCTATTTTATTAGTAATCTAGACCTATTTAAGCGTTATGTATTAAATTGCACAAGATTTTGTCTTGCACTGGCAAGATGGTCAATTAGTTCCTTCTTAATAAATGGACTTCACTCATAATAACATTATTGTTATCATGAGTAACATTATTGTATCCAGTGTCCCAGAGGGATTCTAGCACCATGAACGTGTACTCCTGGATACTTGAAGGACAAGGCCATCTTAGTTGTTTAATATGCTTGAACTCCATGTTAACGTCTATTCATTTCCACTGACATCGAAAGGAACATTTCCTTAATTTGATTCCTATAAAGTCTGTCTCTTTCACAGTATTTATTGTTGAGGAAAACCAATCCAAAATGTTGGGGGAAATCTCTGCTTCACTAAAAAATAATTAAGGGAATCTGAAGTGATAACCGAAAAGCCAACGTTTACTATCCATACTGTCAGTGTGCAATGGACACTTTGGTTAGTAGGCTACAGAACTCAGAACACTCAAACACCCGTTGGCACCGGGATAGCTTTGTTACTACTATGCTTAATAATAATCACTGGACCTATTGATCAATTAAATAAAGATGATTATGTGTGTCGTTAACGGACAGAGCTTATTATTATTATTATTATTTTTTGCTAACCTTAAAAGAGGTTGAAAATTATGGTAGTATGACTTTTTATGGGAAATTGGAAAAGTGCCCTTTTCTTTTCACCAACCACTACAGTGGTTGTATTATTGAGAGTGGGTGTAAGAAGAGCACAATAAGTATTCATTAGTGGCCAATCCCCGCATCGTTCCTTTATGGTTGTAGAGGTTAGACTAGAATGTAGGAACAGTTACATGTTGAGAGAATATAGTAGTTTACAGATAACTGTTCACCCCCATGAAACATCTATTGTAAGAGTTTACATTAGTCATTAAGCTGTATTCTAAAGGAGGCAATATATCATCCAAATATTGTTTTCAACAGCAAAGAGCTCCGAAGTAGGGGGATTACTTTCATTCAGTGCCATCTATTTGTGGCAATGATTCAACAGAAATGTATAATAATATTCAGAAAAGAATATTAGTAGTGAGACGGCACACTATTTTCTATATGTCCCTGCTCAACATTTCACATGCTTTTCTGTTGACAGCTTTTCAAATTGTAAGCCTAGTAGAGACAGCAACTTTTAGCCTTACCCTAACCCAGACCACAAGTTTAGTCGAATTTGATTCTTTAATTGAAACATAAACGAGATATGTCTTTGCATGATCTTTTTACCCTTTATCCTCTGGTTAGAAAATACTGTCTATTTGTGGAAAAAAAGCAAAGATGTTTTGGTATCAAATACAGACATTCTACAACATCAAATCCATAATACAAAGGCCTTCTTGAATTGGGGTAATTAGCCTATGAATTAAACGCTTTTCTAATTCCCCCAACAGGTGGTCCGCCTGTGCCAGAACCCCAAGGTTGCGTTGAAGAACAGCCCGCCGTACATTTTGGACCTGCTGCCTGACACCTACCAGCACCTGCGCACCATACTGTCGCGCTACGAGGGCAAGATGGAGGTGCTCGGGGAAAATGAGTATTTCCGTGTGGTGATTGAGAACTTGACCAACAAGATCAAGCAGACCATCAGCCTGTTCAAGGAAGCCAAGGAGAGGATGTACGAGGAAAACTCTCAGCCAAGGTAGGTCGGCCTCCTCTCTTCAGGATTTGTCAACGCACACCATTGAGTCATTGCGCAGAGATTTTTATCGTACAGTTTATTTTGTTTTTTTAAGGGGCATCTGATAAGTGGCAGGTAGGGATCAGTGGTGCGCATTCATTCAACCCCAGGACTTTTCGGCTGTGAGTCCAACAGCCTCACCCCACGGCTATCCTTCACTACTGCACCGCCTCTTAAATGCTGTATCATGCTTGTATGCTTAATATTCCACATCCTATACTTTAAAGGGGAACTTATAAGACTGAGTACTGCAGTGCTTTGTGTACCTATTATTGAAGAAGAACGTTGTCTGCATCATCAATTCCATTTCTGCAAACTTTGCCTCAAAGTTGGACCCTTAACGTAAATGTTCTTAATCAGACCAATGCATAACTTCAATCCCTGACATATGATGTCAACGGTCACATTTTGAGATTTGTGTAGCTGAAAATGTTTTTGTTTTTCTATGTTTTTTTACACATCGTATATACTGTATTTGAAGCAGTAGTCAGTGTTAGAAAATAGCAACTGGATGGTTCCTCTTGAACTGATTTCAGAGGCTTGTTGTATACATTCAACTATATCGACTATGAAATAACATAAACATTGCCTAATGGCCAGGGCGGAACACTTTCTGTGCAATTGTGCTAAAGGTTTTGTATCGTCGGGAAACCACGGTTACGGTATCATTTAATTTGGGCTCGATTTGGGTCTGGATATTAAGGTTGTTGGATATTAAGGTTGGATATCTTAATGGACATGGATATTAAGGTTGTTTTATTTTATGTTTGCCACAAGACTCTGACTCGAATTGAGTCGTAGTCCTGGTATCGTCTATTCCTTACTGTATTGAAGAATATATTGGATCATCTTACAAAAAGTGGACATAGACTTTGGTTTGTGTCTGCAATGTATTGGAGCCTGATCAATCAAATCAGTCCATGTTTCTTGAAGTCTGTTTCTCATGTTGTATTTTCTGAGAAAATGTCTGAGTTAAGGATCATTATTTCCGTTCTTTTTTTTTTCTTTTTTTTTGCATACTTGTGACTGGCAGATGTGACAGAGTTCACTTCCCCTATTCGCAGAAACCGTGAGCAGAACAAAAATCTCTTCTTATCGCTCCCTTTACCTCTGATAGGCATCACTGCTGCTGTGGCGTATTCATTGTCGGAACACGTTGATTGGTTCTGCCACTTGTAGGACTTGTGGGCATTTGTGTCTGCTGCACATTCAGTTGTGTATGTATCATGATCTTTAGAGAAGATGAATGACATCATTAGAGAAGATGATTGACAACAAGTAAAAGTAAAAATACAGTCCCACTGTAACCTGTGAGACCGGGCGATATGAGTCCTTTCGTCTGTAGTAATAAATATTTGTAAATGTGTTGGTTGGGTTCATTTCTGTATGTTATATGAAGTCAAGAAAACAAGGAAATGATCATCTGTAGTGACAATTGTTTGAATTCAGCATGTAGAGAATTATTTTTGGTTAATTGTTCTGTTCCGAAAGGAAACTGTCATGGAGGATATCGTGGTATCCAACGCCTTTATGTCTAGCCTCGTTAGGCAGCGTTGTAAAGGAAGACGACACGAAAAGCAGACTTCCTGAAAACAGTGAAGGACATTTTCTGTGCTTTCACTATTTCGCAATTGTACTTGCATTACCGGGAAACTTCATAACACTTCTCGGTTCATCACCCAGCTGGGCTTAGGTTTTTGAACCCCAGACAGTTTGTTTTTTTAGGTTGCATGCTTCAATATTTAGCCATGTAAATAAGCAAGCTCTTCTGGTGTAATCCGAGTCAAATCGATAGACGACTAAGACGTTTCTGGTTCCTGTAGCTACTAGTAATGCAACACTATTTCTAAGACCAACCTTGTGTTGTTTTCTGGAGGTACGTTGCGCAATGATATGCATCCTAAAGTTTCGACATTCAACTGCTCAGGTCTCTTTGCTCTATTTGTTAAGGAGAGCAACAAAATAACATCGAATAAGAACATAATGAAACGACTCATGGCAGAATGAAGAGTGGACCTGGACATTGATGTGTGAAGCGTGGAAGATATGCCCAATTATGCATTTGTATTTTGTAAATGATTTACACATTTTAGACTCATCCTATCAGCACAGCTCATTGGACCCCTAATAACTATTTGCTGCACCATCCACTGGAGGATGAAAACGCAGAATCAATGAAATGAAGACACAAAATCACAAACTCATCCAAAATATTATTTTGTCAATATATTAATGGATATGTCGTTTTGAACTTGTGGTGAACCCTGAGATTATTTGGCAAAATACAAATTTTGTTCAATCTATAAATCTGAATGTGGTAAATTACTAACCCTTTAAAAAAACAGTTTGGGTAAAGATTCTGTTATGGATGAATTCTGTATCTTTTACCAAGCTAGTTTTAGCTAAGGCATGCTCCAAAGTCCAAATGCTTGTTTTAGGGTGTGGAGCATAGTAACCGGTCTCTGAGCCATGTTCCCTCCAAAGCTCCAATGCAAACCTGATGCCCCTCTCCCTCTGGTTTCTCAGGCGCAACCTGAGCAGCTGTCTATGAGCCTGGTTCCCTCCACAGCTCCCGTACTGAAATCATGTTCCTCTCTCTCTTCTCAGACGCAACCTGACCAAGCTGTCTCTGATCTTCAGTCACATGCTGGCCGAGCTGAAGGCCATCTTCCCCAACGGCCTCTTCCAGGGCGACAACTTCCGCATCACCAAAGCAGACGCTGCAGACTTCTGGAGACGCTCCTTTGGGGACAAGTGAGTGTTTCTTCAGCCCAGGATCATCGACAACCGTCACAACAATGACAACCACTCCTTGTTGTTGTCCAAGCTCATGCGACTAGGCCCTATTTCCAGAAGCTGGTTTTCCAGGTTAACCGGATATGTAAATTCAGAATTCAGGGGAATTCCATGCCTTGACTAATCTAATATCAGTTACCATGTTGAGCCATGTTGTGGGCCTCACCTTAAGCTGTCCTGGTACACAGCAGGTTTGGGCCTTGATGACTTCCCTACAGTTGTAACATCTACTTCTTGGATGATGGCAACAAACAAGTTCTTATGGGAGCGCTAACCTAGCCGAGCCATGAGGTCTAGCGGTGCAGTAGCTATGCCCTGTTGTCTAGTGGTACAGTAGCTTAGCCTTGCTGGCTAGCAGCACAGTAGCTAAGCCCTGGGTTCTAGCGGTACAGTAGCTAAGCCATGGGGTCTAGGGGAACAGTAGCTTTGCCCTGGGGTCTAGCGGTACAGTAGCTAAGCCACGGGGTCTAGCGGTACAGTAGCTATGCCACGGGGTCTAGCGGTACAGTAGCTAAGCTATGGGGTCTAGCGGTACCGGAGCTAAGCCCTGGGGTCTAGCTGTACGGCAGTAGTGAGCGCTTATTTGGTTTTCGGCGTGGGGTCTATATTTGACACTCTATATGCACCTAGAAAAATTCTTTTTTTTAATAAGAGGAGAGCTTCAGCTTATCTCTTTAAATTCCGAATGTTATATTATTTTGCGCTACGCAAAATAATATATAGTGAAAATAATCATTGAAACATCGTTGCGACACAATTGAGTGTAGTAACACAGAGAACCAGCTACAACATTGATGAATTGGTGAATTGCATTGGCTTCTATGAGCTGTCGGCTTTCAGCCGCGAGCTTAGTGACCGTCTGCAAAGAGCAAAACTGAAAAAGACCACAATGGTAAACTTTCAATCGCGTCTCCATTATTGACTCAAGAGCCCCAAAACTCGTCCCATATAGGCATGGGCTCTTTATGGTCTTACTGCAGCCTTAAGTTTTGAAAAATATATCTCTACTTATTTTTAAGGAATTTCCTTTTAGCAGAAATGTCAATATACATTTCTTTTTGCAACAATTTCAGTAGCGTTGCCATTATTGATTGTTCAATAGAGGCATGGCCTCTCTATGGTCCTACTACAACCTTTGTGATGGGGAGAGGGGAGGGAGTGGGAAGATGAATTGGTTTGAGGCACAGACCTTTTCGATTGTTGTAGTATTTGAGTTATGTGATTTTACTGTATAGGGTGGATGTTGATATAATATTTTTTTTTTGTTAAATAATGGTTTTAAAGATTATACTTGTAATATGTTCAATCTCTCCATATTTCCCCTGCTCATTGCTGTGTACAAATTTACTGTATGTACACCCTTCTGTTGCCGGCAGACTCATAGAAACCTCCCGGAAGGGTGCGCTTTGCGAGCACAAAAAAAAATTTGCAAGCAGAAAAATAAACATTTCACCTCCGCTGTACGGAATAATAAACTAGAGCTTCACCTTTTTTTTCAGATGTAGATTCATATATTAAACATGGATAGATATTTTTCATCACATATCTATTACTGTTTGTTGAATGCTAGATGTATTCAACTTTTATAGAGCCTGCCTTTTCATTCGGAAGTAGTAAATGAATGAACAAACTCGGCTTTAAAAAGGTATGAAATGTTAATGACTGCTGTGGAATTCCCTGATTTATCAAATATTTAGGGTCCGCTATAATATGGTGTTTGAAGCCTTTCATGAAGGCGCATTTCAAGGTCAACCAATTTGAGAGTGAGTGAATTTGTCCTACGAGATTGATATCAGCTGTTAGGGAAACCGAACATCCCAACAGCCCAGGGTTTCTCTCGCTTAGTTGAGACAGAGTTCTGGTTTAAGCTTTGCCGTACCTTAACCCTGGCAGACCCTAATAACATAATAACATCAGAATATTGTTAGGCCAGTTGTCGAAGTTTGTAAGTAATAATGATAAACAAACAAACCAAAAGCAATATCAGCGACATGATTTCCTTGTACATGTCTTGATGTGTACGACCCCAGACTAGTGGTCCTAGTTTACACTGTAATGTGGTGACTGGGAACAGTGGTAACTTGTTTAGCGGTAACTTGTTCAGTGGTGACTGACGTCCTTCCTGTCCTGGCAGGACCATTGTGCCCTGGAGGACCTTCAGACAGGCCCTGCATGAGTTCCATCCCATCAGCTCCGGGCTGGAAGCCATGGCCCTCAAGTCCACCATCGACCTCACCTTCAACGACTACATCTCTGTGTTCGAGTTTGACATCTTCACAAGGCTGTTCCAGGTAGGCTCACTGCTCTGACCAACAACCGTTTGCACAGACGGCAAAATCTCTCCCTCCCTCTCCTCGCTCTCTCCCTCTCTCTTGGTCCCCGTCTCTCTGTCTCTTTGTCTCTGTTTTACCCTCTCTTTATCTCTCTGTCTCTCTCTCTCTCCGCCTCTCACCCTCCCTCTTCTCGGTCTCTGTCTGTATTTATGCAACCTATAGTGTTTTCTCTGACCGTTTAGTCCACATTTGCGCGGGCGGTTAATTTCAGCCCCATGGTTACCCTTCCTGCTAAATGAGAGGCACAAGGGCATGTGGTAGTGGAAGTTGGGCATGCAGGAGGGTCAGTTGTTTGAACCGGTGTTCGGCGTTGAAAACCCCACGGGGCAGGCCTCCAAGTCTGAGAAGTTAGGTGGCCACAAAGAAACGTAGGGGTACAGGAAGTCGCACGTTGGTGTTCATGAATAGGGAGTTCTTAAACCTGCAAGAACCACTTAATTAGGCTAAATGTAGTTGAACAGCTCAAACTCTCACATGATGTTCACAGAGGAAGTGGCCTGCGAGGCACAAATAGAAGCACAAATTAATGATTTATCAGAGGACTTTATCTTATGCTCACTGAGCTCCATTTATCCTGCTCAACAAACCACTTAAAGAGGCTTAATGGTCAGCGTCAGTTGTTGCATTTCTCTTTTAATCATTTTCTTGCACTTTGCACATTGTTGGTACTCATGGTCAACTTCCTATGTGCAGATGTTCAACTGTTTGATTAAGGTGCATGATTAAGGTGATTAAACCTGTTTTGGTGTGCTTTTTGTTAAGTCTTTTGGAAGCTCCCCATGAAGGTATTGGTGTTTGCTTATCACCGTCCCATCCTTGATCCCAAAATATGATAACAAATGATCCATATATTTTTGCTTAAACTCACTTCCCTCACATTTATACAGCTCTGCTTTGAACTTCTTGATCCTACTTATTTATGCTTATTTTAAGTAGTAGAAACATTCTAACTTGTGATCACACTGCCATCTAAAGGCGAAAATCGACCATTGGTGCACATATATATGCGCGGCGACCCAGGTTCGATTCCGGGGCGTGGTCATCTTCTCCATGTCCTCTCTCCCATACATACATACATTACATTTTCTAACTCACTGTATCTTTATGAATAAAAAAATCATAAAAAAAGCAACAAATAAATCTTAAAGAAAATGTTTCAATCAAAGATTTAAGTTGTCTTGTTTGAATCTGTTTTGCAGAAGGCAATGTAAAATGCTGGGAGCCCTGTATTGGCCATACATGATCATGATGTTTCAAACACAGTATTTTTCCTTTCATCTTTTAGATATCTAAACCTTAAAAAGTAATTTAGCATAAACCCTGTTTGAGCTTCTCCGTACTTGGCGTTGTGCAACATAGAAGCCCATGTGTTTTGCATATGTAAATGTGTGTGTATGTCTGTTTGTCACAGCCATGGGCATCTCTATTAAGGAACTGGAACAGTCTAGCTGTTACACACTCCGGCTACATGGCCTTCCTTACCTACGATGAAGTCAAGGCCAGACTGCATCGCTTCATACACAAACCGGGCAGGTAGGACCCCCCCCCCTCTTCCCGGGGCATTAAGCCTGTATTACACTTGCATGCAAAGAGCCGCAAAGATCTTCTCCAGAGGTTGCAGACAAAACACTACGCCCCAGTGTTTTGTCTTGTTTTCCCACAGCCAGACGCAAGAATAAAATGAAAGCACCCGGGGGAATCCAAACCCTGTGTTTTCATTTGGTTGCAGTACACTCTCCTCTTCTCAGCATTTAATTAGAAGGATTTTTACATAGTTTGCACTAGAATGAATAGCGTTTTCAAGTCATTTTCGTTGGTTACGTACATTTAGGTTTGGTAAAACTACACCAGCCCTTTTGTACATGTGTTATGGAAGAATTGATGCAAGCAGCTTAGCCAGGATTAAAGTCAGGTTATCCAGTTGCAGCAGGGATCTTTGCAGACCTGCCGTACGTAGACGTGTGATCACCGCTGAGTTGTTTAGACTCCAACTCATCGTGTGTTTATTTTGGTATGGCGCCAAAAACAAGTAATTATAGAAATGGAGGTAGGAGCAGGGATTAACACCAAACACCGGCTTCGGCTTTCTTTAAATCTGTGCTGGAAAGCTGTGCCGATTGTGGTCTTCACCTGACTGATGACCCAACGCTGCACTCTGTGCGTTCCAGCTACATCTTCAGGCTGAGCTGTACCCGTCTGGGCCAGTGGGCCATCGGCTACGTGACGGCCGACGGGAACATCCTGCAGACCATCCCCCACAACAAACCCCTCTTCCAGGCCCTCATCGACGGCTACAGGGAGGGCTTGTGAGTGGACGCCCCAGAGCCCACCTCTGGTTCTGTATTTTGAGATGTTTGTAACTGAGTTTATAAATTGATGTGATATTTGAGGCTGATCTTAAAATCATGGCTGAGGAGGCCATTCGAGTGTCAGCAATAGGGACAGATAAGAAGAGTTGGTGTAAATTAGATATAAAATGGACATAAGATATGCTATGTGATAAACTGATTTTTGGGCTCATTTAGAGGCGCCTTTCATGGCTCCCAAGGTCACCTTACAGAGCATAAAATCATCATAAATCGTTAAAAACAAGACATTGTGGAAAAACTACAAAAACAAAACAAACAAACAATCAAGACAGTGATCAGTTAGACGTTGTGTGCGAGTTTGAACAGGTGAGTTGTGACTTGAAGGTTGTAATGGTGTCTGACTGTTTTATGTGAGGGGGGAGGGAGTTCCAGAGCCTGGGTGCTGAACAGCTGAATGACCGGGCACCCATTGTAATGAGTCGTGATGTGGGGATGCATAGTAGTCCAGCAGAGGTTGAGCGGAGGGAGCGGGAGGGAGTGTATTCTTGGAGGAGGTCGCAGAGGTAACTGGGGGCTAGGTTGTGGAGAGCTTTGTAGGTGAGGAGTAGGGTTTTGTATTGGATGCGGTAGTGTACTGGGAGCCAGTGAAGTTGGATGAGGACAGGGGTGATGTGGTCAGATGATTTGGTGCGGGCTGATGATCCGGGCGGCTGAGTTCTGAATGATCTGCAGTCTGTTGTTGAGTTTGGTCGGGAGTCCGGTGAGGAGGGCGTTGCAGTAGTCTATGCGTGATGTGACAAATGAGTGAACCAGGATTTCAGTGCTGGATTGGGTCAGTGAATGGCGGAGTCTGGCGATGTTGCGGAGGTGGAAGAATGCTGTCCGGGTGATGTTGTGAACATGGGGTGCGAATGAGAGGGTGTTGTCCAGGATGACGCAGAGGCTCTTGACTTTGGAGGAGAAGGGAAATCGTCAACATATCAGAGTACATGGAGCATGGAAGAAAGTTTGTGGCTCAACTTTTTTGTTCTGCTTGTACTTCACGCATATGATCAGGGCCTCTGTTGTTTTACTGAAGGCAGTGTATTTTGAAATGAGGTGTGTATGTCTTTCCCTTCCAGCTACTTGTTCCCAGATGGCCGAGCCCAGAACCCAGACCTCACTGGACTGTGCGAGCCCTCCCCACAGGACCACATCAAAGTCACCCAGGTTAGTCACACACGCACACGCATTCCACATTTTTTTGTTTTCTGTTTTACGTTAACTTGGAGAGATGCTTTTGCCAGGCTAGGCCCAGAGTAACCGAAGCCTTACTCACTCTACATAGGGACCACTTATCCAGCCTTCAATAGTTCGTTTTGGGCCAAACTATCCTGTGTTATCATGCTAAAATACTATGAATTAATTTTTCCACTGTACATTTTTCTTTGTTGAACGCTATGCAGGTATTGATAGGGTAAAGATATTGGCCAATTTCGATCAAGAAAGATCTACATGGGATATGCCAGACCTCCTTATGTGTTCTCTCTCCCTCGTCTCCCATTTGTGTTTTACAGGAGCAGTACGAGCTCTACTGCGAGATGGGCTCCACCTTCCAGCTGTGCAAGATCTGCGCAGAGAACGACAAAGACGTGAAGATTGAGCCATGCAGCCACCTCATGTGCACCTCCTGCCTCACTGCCTGGCAGGTCAGACACGCGTTAACCTGTAAACCGTCCTACAACCTAATGCATGCTTTCCTGCTAACGTTCCTACATCCACATGCAGGCTTTCCTGTAGATGTTCCTACAACCTCATGCAGGCTTTCCTGTAAACCGGGGGTCACTAACAGGCGGACCGCGGTACGGACCCGGACCTATAGTCAATCAATTATTCAAATATTTTTAATATTGACGGGGCGCAGCGTTTCTAGACATTACGGTACTGGTTTAGCGAATCAGGAAATCCATTGACCAATTGCATTCGAGTTAAGCCATCCCACGTGATGCTACTCAGCCAATTGAATCTGTACATTCCCGGCACAGGCTGCCTGGCTCACAGTGAGCGATCTTGTGAGAGATGACAGAGAGAAGAGCGAGAACTACAGAGAAATAAGTCAGATAAGAGAGAGTAATACAGCGGGAGAAGAGTGAGAAAGACAGCGGGAGAAGTGTGAGTAAGACAGCGGGAGAAGAGTGAGAAAGACAGCGGGAGAAGAGTGAGAAAGACAGCGGGAGAAGAGTGAGTAAGACAGCGGGAGAAGAGTGAGTTATACAGCGGGAGAAGAGTGAGTTATACAGCGGGAGAAGAGTGAGTTATACAGCGGGAGAAGAGTGAGTTATACAGCGGGAGAAGAGTGAGTTATACAGCGGGAGAAGAGTGAGTAATACTAGTCGGAGAAGAGTGAGTTATACAGCGGGAGAAGAGTGAGTAATACAGCGGGAGAAGAGTGAGTAATACAGCGGGAGAAGAGTGAGTAAGACAGCGGGAGAAGAGTGAGTAATACAGCGGGAGAAGAGTGAGTAATACAGCGGGAGACGAGTGAGTAATACAGCGGGAGAAGAGTGAGAAAGACAGCGGGAGAAGAGTGAGAAAGACAGCGGGAGAAGAGTGAGTAAGACAGCGGGAGAAGAGTGAGTAATACAGCGGGAGAAGAGTGAGTAATACAGCGGGAGAAGAGTGAGTAATACAGCGGGAGAAGAGTGAGTAATACAGCGGGAGAAGAGTGAGTAAGACAGCGGGAGAAGAGTGAGTAAGACAGCGGGAGAAGAGTGAGTAAGACAGCGGGAGAAGAGTGAGTAAGACAGCGGGAGAAGAGTGAGTAATACAGCGGGAGAAGAGTGAGAAAGACAGCGGGAGAAGAGTGAGTTATACAGCGGGAGAAGAGTGAGTAAGACAGCGGGAGAAGATTGAGTAAGACAGCGGGAGAAGAGTGAGTAAGACAGCGGGAGAAGAGTGAGTAATACAGCGGGAGAAGAGTGAGAAAGACAGCGGGAGAAGAGTGAGTTATACAGCGGGAGAAGAGTGAGTAAGACAGCGGGAGAAGAGTGAGTTATACAGCGGGAGAAGAGTGAGAAATACACCGGAGACAGAAAAAGGCGCTCTCTAAGAAGAGAAAAGTGGACAGCGATAACGGAGCTTTCAACCCAGAATGGACAGACTCATTCATGTTCATTCTTCTCACTGGAAACACAAAACCAGGTTGTCTCATATGCTCAGAGACAGTGGCACTCATAAAAAGTGCCAGTGTGAAGCGCCACTTTGCGACAAAGCACAACGTTTTTCAACCAACCATACCCACTCAAGTCTGAACTGCGGTCACAGAAAATAAGCAGTCTCGGAGCCCAATATGAACAATCCAACCGGATCCTGACCCATTCTTTCACTGCCCAACAACGTGCTAATGAATGTTCCCTCAGAGTCACTTGGATTTTGGGTCATCACAAAAAGTGATTTACTGATGGAGGGGTTGTCAAGGAGTGCATGAGTGCAGTAGCTGAAACCTTACCTGAGGGGAAACAGAAAGAAGAGCTTTGTGACAAAATAAAGCAAGTACCCATGTCAGCATCATCAGCCACAAAGAAAAATGCAATGTTAACCCAGGATGTGCTAGCCCAGCTGGATGAAGCCATTCATAAGGTACCATGTGTAGGCTTAGCTGTAGACGAGTCCACTGATGTGTCTGACAAGGCTCAGCTGTTAATTTATGTAAGGTTCTTCAACCAAGAAAAGAAAGAGTTCTGTGAAGATGTGTTAGGTGTAACTCCCCTTAAGACCAGTACTAGAGGAGAGGACATCTACCTGGCCATTAAGGAGAGGTTAACAAAGCGAGGAATAGAGCCAAAACAAGTGGTTTCAATAAGATGGAGCCCCTGCCAGGATAGGGAGAGAGAAAGGAGCTGTGGCAAGAATGAAAGAGGACAATCCTGAGCTCATCTCTTACCACTGTATAAAACATTAGAGCGCTTTTGGTCCATCAGAAGGGAAGTAGCAGCTTTCTTGGAAGAGCTGAGAAGTCAGAAGGCAACAGAGTTTTCTCTCTTTTTAAAAGATGAGAAAAGGATGGATAATGTGCCCTTTTTGGTTGATGTCACTTCACACCTTAATGAACTTAATTTAAGGCTACAGAGCAAGGACAATGCAATTTGTGAACTGATGACGGCTGTCCGCTCCTTTCAGAGGAAACTTGAGGTGTTCAAGGAAGACCTGCAGGGAGACTGTGCACACTTCCCAGCAGTGCAGGAACAGGTTCAGGGACAGAGAGATGTTTCTTCTTTTGGTGACTTTGGCGATAAGCCGATTGTAAACTTCTCCAAACGTTTTGACCGCTTCCGCTTTGGACAGCAGCTCACCTTGTTCATTCAGAACCCATTTCTAATCACAGATGTCACTGGGTTCTCATTCTCAAAGGAAGTCACACAGCACTTCAAATGGGCCAATGCTGGGCTTCTCAGATGCAACTGATTGATCTCCAAGCAGATGTGGCGCTGAAAGAGCCAAGCTAAAACTATTCAATTCTTAAGATGTGTTGAGATATCTGTTTTTGAAATTGGTTGAAACTGTTAAAACATTCACAAAGAAACAGGGGAAACTCAAGCTGCTGCTATACTTTATTTTATTTTTCAAAAGAAAAGTATATATTTTATCTATATTTTAAGATTATTATATTTATTTTAACCATTTTGATTTTAAATGTAGCCCTTCTTTTCCTTGAAGAGATTCGTTTCAGTTGAACCTCCTTAAATAATACATATATTCAGTATTATTCAGTATAATTTTATAAAAGTGACAGTAAATATTGTCTAAAAATGTTATTGAATTGTTCTTCCTGTATTGATCTGTTGTTGATTACATCCAGACGTTGATAAAACTACTAGGCTACTTCAATCTATATCACACTGAATCATAACGCAAGTTAGACATTATGATGTTCCTGACCTTTGCTTGAGGACATTTCCTCTAACTGGACCTATTTGAATGCTGTAAACGTTCCTACAATGTCACACCCGTACCCTTTTGATTGTTCTTACAAAATCACAGCCTAACTTTAAACACTCTGTTTAAAGTTAAAGAGGACCTATTATACTACTTTTCTGGTCTTCATTTCTTATTAATGACTCCTATAGCGCAACCTGACACGAATCACAGCACAAAAAAATGATGTAGATTTTCGGGAAACTCTTCCTCTCATCTGGGCGCTTTCAGTATTCTCTGTCAACGCTCGGTTTCGTCCTTCTCCGCCCCCTCGCCCCCCTCCTGCCAACCCCACTCCGTTGTGATTGGTTACTGTCAATCACCGTAGATTTGACCAGGCATTTGGGGGCGTGGCAGGAATGCCTCTACGTAGATGATTTCCCGGAAATGTGAACAAGTGAATCGCAAACGTTGTCCCGAGTGTTTAGAGCTCTGCACAGCCACCCCAGACTGTCAGCAGGGAATACGTCCAAATGCATGTACGTCATTATTTGAAACTTTAGTATGGTTAAACATGACTATCAATCATTATAACAACGTTTATAGGTCATAAAAGTCAAGAAAGCATAATAGGTCTGCTGCCAGCTCAACCCTGTTGCTTGCGCTGACAGTCGCTCACCGCTCTCACCAGGAGTCCGAAGGGCAGGGCTGCCCGTTCTGCCGCTGTGAGATCAAGGGGACCGAGCCCATCGTGGTGGACCCCTTCCGGCCAAAGCCCAACGGGGCTTCCTTCGCCGGCTTCCAGGGGCCCTGCAGGGCTGAGGGCAACGAAGAGGACGAGGACGACCGCCTGGAGGACCAGCACCTGGTCATGAGCAGGCTGGCGTGCTCCAAGGTACTGGAGCCATGTCCCCCCCCCCCCCCCCCCCTCTGTAGTACTAGAGCCATGTCCCCCCCTCACCCCCCGCTGTAGAACATAAAGTGTGTGAACATAAATTAAGGCAGGGGTTATCAAAGTTTTGACAGCTGAGGGCCAATTTAGGAACTCAAAATTTGACTGAGGGCCACCAAAGGAAAAACAATTAGGCGGGAAACGCCGTCAGCATCCCAGTGGTGAAAAAAAACATTGCACCGTGGACCTCGTGGAGTGAGGTCAAGTGAGGTATAAATCACGAAACTGAGGTTCATCCTTTCAAAGTAATGTACAGTCGGATTAAAACTAACAAATGTAACGGGTTTGAAAGCTAGAGAGAGTCCACTTTTCTCTTTATATTTATTTATTTTTCAATTAATATTGATATAATAATTAAAAAATATAATGATAATTTAATTTATATTTTTTTCTGTATGTCATTGCGGGCCGCCAGGAATGTTTCTGCGGGCCGCCATTGGCCCGCGGGCTGCACATTGAGAACCATTGAATTAAGGTGTGTGTCTGTGTGTGTGCCTGTTCAGGTAGAGCGTCCGTCCTCCCCAGTGTCTCCACTCCCCCCTGTGCCCCCCCGACTGGATCTCCTACAGCAGAGGCCCACCACTGTGGGGCCGATGGGTCTGGGGGCGACCGCTAAGGCAAGTTACCTTATGGGGCGACCGCTAAGGCAAGTTACCTTATGGGGCTAACGCTAAGGCAAGTTACCTTATGGGGCTAACGCTAAGGCAAGTTACCTTATGGGGCTAACGCTAAGGCAAGTTACCTTATGGGGCTAACGCTAAGGCAAGTTACCTGATGGGGCTAACGCTAAGGCAAGTTACCGGATGGGGCTAATGCTAAGGCAAGTTACCTTATGGGGCTAACGCTAAGGCAAGTTACCTGATGGGGCTAACGCTAAGGCAAGTTACCGGATGGGGCTAATGCTAAGGCAAGTTACCTGATGGGGCTAACGCTAAGGCAAGTTACCTGATGGGGCTAACGCTAAGGCAAGTTACCTTATGGGGCTAACGCTAAGGCAAGTTACCTGATGGGGCTAACGCTAAGGCAAGTTACCTGATGGGGCTCACGCTAAGGCAAGTTAACTAAAATATCAAAATAACCTGTACTTGGGCTTCTTGGGTAGAATATGTACCGATAAATAGTATAGATATGATCTATTTTGTCACAAAATTCTGTTAGCAAAAAAGTGTGAATAATTAGCCTGTCCACCTGCAGTACCCACCCCCAGCCACAGGAGGGTGAGCGACCCACAGGTCGGGGACGATTGATGGAGGAATCTGTTCTACAGCTACTAACAGTCTCCACCTCCCCACCACCACCCAGGTCCTGGCTCCACACAGGGACAAGCCCCTCCCCCTGCCCCCAGCCCTGCGTGAGCTCCCCCCGCCTCCTCCCCCCGAGCGCCCCTCTCCGGCCCCCCCCTCGCAGGACGTCCGGCTCCAGAGGAGGCCGCTGCCCTCCACCCCGGACCAGCCCAGCTGGGCGGCCAACTACATGGTCCCCCGGCCCGTATCCAAGGCCCCGCTGGCCCCCGGCGCCCCGCCTCCTCCGCAGACCAACGGGGCCGAGGCCTCCAAGGCCCCCGCCGCCGCCGCCGCCGCCGCCACCAACATCATCTACTGCCAGGCCACCAGGTACGCTCGGGAGAGCTCCGGGAAGCCCTGTCCCTCAACCCCTGGCCCTCAACCGTCATGTCTGCACCACTAGTCTTCCACTATTCTCCCCAGTGGTCTCAGTGGACTCATACGTTGAGGAGCCTGTTCCACAGCGCCTCAGGCATCTCGTTGTGCCGTGAACACGTTACTGGGGTAACGCATGCCCCTGCATGCATCAGCTCAGCGTGGCTGATGGGGCAGGCCCTGAACGGGCTCTTTAAGCTGGAGGCCGCACACCTGTCCTCTGCTTGTTGAGTGGCTGTTTACAGGGGAGCCGGCGGTAGTTTTTCTAAAGACGGTTCACTGGCTTTGTTTCTCCTTAACTTGAACGGGAGGTTTTCTCTGCGTGTCGAAAGCTGTAAATGAGTTTTAAAATATATTCTATCTAATAATCCAGAGTGCGCTGTTTTGCTCTTGGGTGATATAAATATCTTTACCCTTTGTAATACAGTCTACTCCGTGGGTTTTCTGTCTCCTGGGATCTTTCAGCCAGACTTAGGATCTGGATCATGGATCAAGTTGTCTACAGCCCGGTAACGTGGGAGAACAAGGTTGAGGGTACCTGGCTAGAAGCAGGTGCACAGCAGTGGCCTCTGCCAGAACATGATGCGTGGCCCTGACGATGCAGGCGCTGTGGATCCCGATGCTCACTGACCCCCCCCCCCCCCCTCTTCTCCCCACTGGTTCCAGGCCCTTCCAGGCGGCGGCGGTCAGCGAGGACATGGTATCCCCCGAGGGGGAGGAGAACGAGTACATGAGCCCCACCTCCCTACCGGCCTCTGGGGCCCCGTGGGTCATACCGGGGGCCCTGGTCCCCCCTCCGCCCTCGGCTCAGGCGTCCCGCCACAACGACCTCGGGTAGACCCCGTCCCCTTGCCTCTGCCACTGCTGCACACAAGTGGCACCGTTTTAACCTGGCCCCTTCTTTATGCCCCCCTATGTCCAACATGTTAATGCTATCGTTAATGATTGAGGTTTCATTGTAAAGAAAGGGCTATGCTTTAAACCTTGCCATATATGTCTCCCAGCAACACTTATACAATAAACTGGCCGGGTTTCCACCGAGATGACCCAGAACTTTTAGTCCCAGGTACTACATTTCCAGGGACTAAAAGGTTCCTTCAGCCCCTTATTTTCTGTGTTTCCACCGCGCTGTGAAGACCCACGAAGGTCAGGCAAATTGAGGTCATTTTACATCAGACACATAACAAATTAAACACAGGAAATGGAGAGAAACAGAAAAATCGGACCAAAGAAATTGCATTAACTATCAGTTATGAGGCCAATATGCAGCATGTTACAATGAGCGTCGCCTCAACCCAATATAGCCAGTGAATACGAGGTTGTGCTCTGTACATTCATCTGTTTAACCCAAAGAGGGCCATTTGAGTATATTTACAGTGCATCCTACGTTTTTTAAGCTGAGATAGTATTATATATGGCCACCAGGGGGTGCTGTAGCATCAGTTTGGAAGTGTGTTGTGTGTTTTTATGTGCGTGTGGACAATTCTGATGGAATCTCCCCTTCCCGTACTCATGTGGTCGGTCCTCTCTGTCCTCCCTCAGCCCCATGACGTGTGAAGACTTGGACGACCCCCAGGTGTACGAGTCCATGTGTAACATCCAGGACCAGGTGGCCGAGGCCGCGGCACCGGCCCTCGACTCTGGTAACGCACAGCCACTCATCTACTTTTACCAGCAGACACTCATGCCGTCAAGCCAAGTTGCCCAAAATACGTCCGAGTACTGAGCAGTGAAACGGACGGTGTTTCAGATGATGACAGCAAGGTCTTCAATTACCACCGTTGACATTAGTATAGTGAAAGAAGTGTTTTCTTGCTGACGACCTAGATTAAATGATCATATGATCATCCTTTTTTTTCAGAAGTCTATCTATATGCAAATGGTTGCTTCAAGGAGTACGCCCATAGCCTTCGTCTTAGCCCGACTAAGACGAGTCGTTTAATTAAGAATTTATGGTTAATCATGCATCCAGAAGGGGTGTTCACTACCATTGACTTGCAGAGTTACTAGCCTATCCTTTGTTCATTTGAGGGGAATATACCTCAGTGTTCCCCCCAGCCTTGTATGGTTAAGGCGGCCACCTTAACAACAATAGGGCCCCGCCTTGACTACCAATGTATAAAAATATATATCTAAAAAATAAATATTAATATATTTTAATTATTATGCATTAACAAAGTAGAAAACTCTTTTAAGGAAAGAAAACATACTTCCATCAGGTATAAAAAATAAAGATGAATAATGCACCAGTAATACTGTTCACAACAATGGTCGTGCCATAAAGCTTTTTGAATGGAATTGAAACGGAGACAAAGCTTACACTTTCTGTGAGAATAGGTGTGGACGTTTTGGCAATTTTAAGGCAAGGCAAGTCACATAATATAAGATTTTTCAAATTCCAGGCCATTCATAGTACAAAAAAAAAAAAGGATCATATGTGGATGTAAAAAATCTGAAATACAATATTAGTTAACAGCTGTGGAAAACAGATTATTTCGAGCCCTGATTTAAAACGATGACCTGTTGAAGCAGACCTTACATGTTCTGGAAGTTTGTTACAGAGCTGTGGTCTGTTTTTTTTTCTTTTTTTATATATTTATATATTTTTTTTTACTAAGTTGCCTCAACATGCTTTGGTTGAATCCTGGGATCAGGGAGCAGGTCAGTCCCTGATGACGTGGGAGCTCACAACACACGCAGATCAGAGATGTTTTTCAATAGGACACGTGCTTGGCATTAACACAGTAGAGCAGACTTTGTAGCTTATGGCCATCTCTCACTCACTGACTCTCCGTCTCGCCCTTCCTCAGTCCTCATCTCTTACTCTCACACACTCTCAACCACGGAGACCAACACACAGGGCTGTCTTTGTCAGCAGGGGAGTGTCTGGCGTGTGTAGAGATTAATTGACCTGCTGTGACGAGCCGGTGCAGAGTGAAGTGCAGTTTTTGATTTTCTGTCTAATGAAGGGGATGAGAAACGGCCCTGTTTTCTCCCCCTACGTCACAATGATTTGTGGACTATTTTATACAAGGCTTGCATCCAGGAAGGGCCCCTGTGTACAACGGCCACATTCAGACCACCCTACGTGCACCAGTGCATAAATTCAGTTTGCACCAAGTCATCAATCATGTCTGAAGTGGGTTTTCGACAGCCCTTGTCGCACATCAGTTCGACCTTGTACAAAGCCCGCTAATTGAAGCGGTCAGCAGGAACTTACATGCTTGAGTTTCGAGCATAAATAGTGAGGACGCGTCTGTCACGTCACCCGTTGGCTGGCATAAGATGTGTAAATCTACAGTGTGTTACTATTGGTTTAGATTTGGGCCACCAGCAGCAGAACCCGTCCATATTTGGTATTTGAGGGTGGGACTTGAATGCCTGGTTAGCACCAGTCTGGTGGTCTAAACAAATTAATATTCAATCCGTAATAACTTTGGAATGACATTAGTGCCAACCAGGAGCAAGTGAAAATGCATAATAAATAATTATGAACTAGCCACTGAGATCCCTGGCAAACAAAGAATTAAGCACCACTCGCTGTGAACAACCTGAAGGCCGTCAGAGGAATTAAGTGTAAGTCTCCAGCCTGGTTTGGGAATGAGGGAAAGGGCATGTCAGAGTTCTCAGTAGTTTTTATTGATGCATTTATTAAGCTGTCCCGTGATTGTTCTGAGGACGTGCAACAGGAGCACAGGCTTTCAAACGGGGTCTCATCTAGCAGAGCATACATATGGGTGTTTTGAAGTGTTTATGTTTTTAGGACACGGTACACTTCAAAAAACGGTGCACTGGGCGCCTTGTGTGTGGTTAAACAAATGACCACGTTTACCAAATAGATTGAGCAGGAAACATGACACTGATCTTTATTACCTCATTGTTAACATCCGTTTGCTCCTCCGTGGTAGCGGATTGCAATTATTTGTTATTATCGTTTCAATTCATATTCATTGGTGCCTACTGTTTATAAAAAACGAAATGTTAAAACAATTGCCGGTTTGCTAGTTTGTAATTTGATTTAAATACAACATGCGTGCAAAATTCGTTTTCTTAATGCATTTTTATAATTAATTGAAATCTTTCACGATGAGCTAATATCAGAGGCCAAACATCGTTATTGATTTAACGTGCAGCTCATTGTGCAGCCTTTCACAACACGAGCCCTGTCACGCTCCGTGTCCCTTCCTTTGTCCTAACACGGTGTTCTCCGCCGCGCAGAGCGTCCCCGCCACTCCCCCGTGGCGCCCCAGGACAAGCCGGCGGAGGCGGAGGGCGTGTACGAGTACGACTACCCCCGGCCCATGGCCCCGCCCGCCCCCGCCCGACGCACACTCTCGGACATCTCCGGCAGCTCGCCGGCCTTCAGCAGCCTGAGCCTGGACCGCTCGGGGGCCCTGGAGCCCTGTACGTACCCCGGCACCCCCGCAATCTACCGCCGCCGATAACGACCCGCCTTGTGTTCCTCGCCACTCCTGGGGCTCCTCTGCACACTGGTCAATAGGTGGCGCAGCACTGTCGCGCCGTTGTAGCGACTCCCATGTGCACAATCGTTCCCCACCGTTCCCCACACCCCCACAACCATTGCCTGCAATGATCATTGCAGGCAATGATTGTGAGCCCAAAGTTGGAAGTCGCTTCGGGTCTAAGTTTGGTCTGCTGAATGTCTGTTATGGACACGGTTTCCATCCTCCTCACCTTCTAAACAGATGCCTCTTTATATGGAGGCTGTGTCTCGTGTCAACAGCCTGAGCTGGTTGAGTATATGTTAGACATGTATGAATAACGTGCGTAATTTGCCGCATTCACACCATATGGGCGGTATCAGGGAAGTGGGAAGCATTCCCGTGGACTCTATGGCATTCTCACACCCGCACAGATGGTAGTCTTCGGAGGGAAGGATGGCAACGTATGGGGACACCGTGATGTACCATTGGGCGTTTCATTGAATGCAGAATTATAGCCTTGCTGGCTATATATAACATGAACTATTAATCATATTCACAATGTGCCCGATTTAAGCCTCTATCGGCTGCTCTTTTACTGGGCAGAATACAAAGAAACACATTGCTACCGCTTCTTGTCCTAGTGTGGCCCCATCCACCTGCTGTGGTTGCCAGCTCTCGCTCAATAACAACCAGCAGCCAACCCAAACAGGCAGGAGTCCTGTCCAAACTCAGCTAGGCCCGGTCTTCTTTTCGCTCCACCTGAAATTCCCCGATATTAGTCCTGGTTTTGCCGCCATTTTCTCGTCAGCTTTCTTATACATGCACCACGGTATTTTTTGCAGCTGAAGGCCCTTGGTATGCAGTCATTTGTCCAAAAGCATGCGTGCAAATAGTGCTGTGTTGTAGGGTACACCACTGTGTGTCGTTTAAATGTCCTCTAACCAGGAGCCCCTGTAGTCACATAGAAACATGTAAAGTAGACTTCAAAGAACATTCAAACTGTATCATCTAAAAAATATATCATGTATAGCGCGGAACTTGCACTTTTTGCCATCAGTAAGTTCTACAAATGTCTTGATTGTTGCACAAAAAATCCACGGTTACTTGGGGGGGAGAGGCCCGTTAGTACTTGGGGGGGGAGAGGCCCGTTAGTACTTGGGGGGGAGAGGCCCGTTAGTACTTGGGGGGGAGAGGCCCGTTAGTACTTGGGGGGGAGAGGCCCGTTAGTACTTGGGGGGGGGAGAGGCCCGTTAGTACTTGGGGGGGGGAGAGGCCCGTTAGTACTTGGGGGGGAGAGGCCCGTTAGTACTTGGGTCTGTGGCGCCCGCTGTCTGCAAAGCTCCCTCCTTCATCAGGGGACTTGGCCTCATCAGCTGCCGTCGCCCCTCTCTGGGGCCGTCCTGCTAAACCACGGGGGTCTTCCTCCGGAGCCCAGTACTCAGTGATAGGTCCAACTCTGTCCGGTGTTGCTATTCCCCATCTCACCCCTGTGTTTACACCCCCCCCCCCCCCCCCCCCCCACAGCCTTGTTCGCAGCGGGCTCGGACCTGGAGCGCCCCCCCAAGCCCCTCCCGCGCCGGACCAACTCGGACCGCTGGGGGCGGCCCCTGAACCCAGAGGTGCCTCCGGGGTACATGGCCCCCGCCACGCCCTCTCCCCCCGCCGCCGGCGCCATCAGCGGGGAGATCGAGGGCCTGATGTCCCAGGGCTACTCCTTCCAGGACATCCAGAAGGCCCTGATGATCGCCCAGAACAACCTGGAGACCGCCAAGAACATCCTGCGCGAGTTTGTCTCCGTGCCCTCGGCCGCGCACGTCGCCACGTAGCAAAGCCGCCCCCCCCCCCCCACCACCCCCGCCTCCCACCACCGACCCTCAGCCCTCTACACGCTCTCTCTCTCACTCTCGCCATCTCTCTCTCGCCGCGCACACTCCAGTGTTCTTTGTGTGTCTGTCCGTCTGTCTGTCTGTACACGCCGTGCCATTACAGTAGATTGCATTGAACCACTTTAAGCACTTTGCTGAATGTCCAGATATACATGCCAAAAGGTTAGGGGGAGGCCGACGCCCACACTGCTGAGTTTCTTGGAACTGAACCAAAATGCACAATTGTGATTGGTTCAAATCCACGATGTGATTCACCACAGATGGTACAGTCTCTGAGGTTTAAGTGTTGGGTGACTCTTGAAGTGTCTTAAGGAAGGTCTTGTCGGTTTGGGTCGTACCATTCCTGAGGCGGGGGGTTGCAGCACGATGGCGACGTGTCTTAGCGACGTTTTGCCAAGCTGCAGGTTTAAGTCGAGGCAGCACAAACTGTTACAAACGGAGTATATATTTCCAGTTGTTGTGTCTTACAGCCGGCAGCTTCAGTCTTGAACAGGCTTATTGAGAAAAGTGTGTTAAAACAAATATTTATCTGACCACCAGGTTGTTTTGAACTCATGGGAGTTTTCATGTGGAATTAGTGTGGTCTGTGCTTCAGCTGACTGTGATTGGTATCGCTGATCTCAGCGTGTCGTCACGTGTTGGGACGACGTAATTTCATGCGACCGATCCTTTCCTAGCTCCTAATCATTGCCTTGGTGATGTTCAAAAAATATATATAAAATGAGTCAAAAAAGCATCTAGTACATTCTGGAAGTGTATTCAGTGTAGTGCTAACCGTGGCTGGAGTCTTAATTTTAAGCTCGTAATTACCTTGTTTTATTTTTCTAAAATCATGTTACTTTTTCACCATTAACCGTGGTCTTACTGAAATTAATTCTGTGAATAGCTTATTTATATACGATGATTTTTATTTCTGCCGAATGAAAACGTCTCTCTGGGAACCCCATGTATATTCCACTCTTTTTGGGAGCTGGAGAAGAGGAGTCTTGATCCCGGGACTGAGGTACCCGGAGCTACGCGGTGCACAGTACTAGTAACGCGCCCCGGGGGCACGGGAGGCCCTCGGCCCGACGGAGTCCCACACCAAAAGCATTTAAAACACAAAGTGTCATTTGGAGTGTCGGCAGGCACTTCTGTGTGCGCTTGCACAGAATAATTGCCATATGTTTTGCCTTAAGTCAGGCTCAAATGGTACTGGTGGAATTATTGTATGGACATTTTAAAGAGTGAGCAAACGTTGAAGTTCAACCGCAAGGAAACGGTGGCAACTCTCGTAGAATACGGTGTTGTGGCGCTGTTCCTCGCGTTGAGTTTTTAGTTTTTTTGGGGGGTTTGCTTGTGCTTAAATGAAATAACCTTGATAGTGCCGTTTTAATGTGAAAACCCCCCTGCGAGGGCAGATTTGTAATGATAGTGCAATTAACATGTGTTTTTACCAGTACTATATGACGTCTTGTGTGAGGACAATAGTGCAAGCTATTGCTGTCACACGGTCGACCTGCTCATGGTTACTGCAGAAGTTACTGGTGGTCTTTAAGTGTGGCTGTTAAATACTTTGATAATATCCACTTGTAGGAATACATGTTTGTTTTAGAAATCATTATTAACCTTGGATAATTTGTTTTTTTCATACTTGCCTACTAAAAAAGCTTTTTTGTCATTGCATATGTAAAGATTTTATTTATTGATTCTTTTTTTAATATCAGCATTTATTGTGTTCTCATGTGTTCATGCCGAAGCCATTAAGATTTTTAATTAAACAGTATTTTTCGTTAACACTTTATCTATGTTGTTTATATTGAAAAGGTGATTTACAACAATTTCTGCAGAAGCAGAAAATAAATGACAATAGAGTAGAGGACTCCATTGGTTTCAGTACCTTTTTAATTTTTTTTAACACTCTGTTTGCATCTAATTTCCTGTGATTGTTGATCATTCATATATATATTACTAAGTTCTACACACTCCGCTTGTTGCCTCTGTGTAGTCCAGTACCTCACAGGCCGAATCATGGGTTTGACTCCTGTACTTGCTGTCAGCGTTGGGGTTAAAATGTACAGAATTCTCTATACTGTACATTTAGCTTTGACCTCAAGGTGAGGGCTTGAAGAAAGAACGCTCTGTTCCTCCTGTGAGTGTTCCTCCTGCTCTGACACAGAGCGGCCAGAGCCTCCTGAAGCGATGGGTAGAGACAGGACTCGAGTGTTGTCAAGGCTGCATGATATACTGCCAGATGGTTGATCCTCAGAGTTGAGGACAGTGAAAGTCATGTAAACATCGTTATTTTTTTCAAATGAACCATTTTTTATTTAGCATCCTTTTCTTGAAAAACAAATATATATATAAAAATGCAAGCATTAAAGAATAACATGTACATTACTTAAATGTATCCAAATTTCAGGGGGGGGAGAAAAACATACAAAATCCAACTGTACAGTTTCAAACTCCCGTTGGCGAAATGTCCAGAACCATTCCAATAAAACCAAAAACATGAGTGGAGTCATATTCCTGAAAACCTGTCTCACACACAATGCCAGGACATTGTTTTCTTTCGTGCGGACAGTTTGCTGTATGGCATATTCACTCCACTCCCTCCCAACGCGGTCCCATCAGTAGGTGAGACCGGCCCACATTATAAACGGTTTATAATGAGAATCATTTTAATCAAGAACTACTCCAAACTAAACCACCGTTTCTTATTGCGTGCGCCAAAGTCCGCCCACTCACTGCTGCGGAACGAAGACGGTGCCAACCAAAACTACAGGTCAAACGTGGATCTTTTTTTTCTCACAACTACACACTGTACACAAGCAAGTGTTCTGGATTGAAGCACTACCTGGATATGTTCCTACAAATTGAACTCGACACAATGCAAAGTGATGGAACACAATTAAAAACAAACAAACATTGCAAGTCATTGGGGCTTTTCAGATCTATCAACAAAACACATCTAACATAACCTACACAGTAAGCAAACTGGTCATAAAAAATGAAAACTGGCATTCTTCTGCCTGACTACAGTGCCCGCACCCTAATACAATATACACAAGGCAAACAAGAAAATGACAAGAATTTAAATTCAGTGTTCAATGGATTCTCAAAACAAACTTTGAACATGTTAACAGGCACTGCAGCCTACAAGTCGTGGCCCTTCGAAGGAAAAAAAAAACAAATCAAAACAATCCTTCCGCTGGTTATTCACAAAGTCCCCGAGTTTGACAGTAGTTTTGCAGAAAAGGAGCTGTCCAAACGACGGGGGTTGGTGTCGTGTGCGTTGGCGACATAGTGAGCCTGGTAACAGAGTGGCTGAGGGCCTGGACGGGTCCTCCTCACAGACACTATCAGGGACCCTTCTGTGTACCACGGCCTCCCATCGAAACATAGAAGTACAAATAATAAAAACCCTGCAAAAAAAATAGCTTTGGCTTCACCAGACGTTGGTATTGATTATTGAACAAAACAAAAATATGAAAAAGAAAAGAGAAATTCGCTTTCAAATGTTCCTGCAAAGCAAAACCGTGTGCGGAAAGTCCTTAAATAACAATATATATATGTATAATATATACAGTTTCATAAGAATACAGAGTATCATCAAACCTCCATCAACTGCAAACAATCTTTTGTTGTGAAAACGGTGCAGGAACCAGTTGGGGAAAAAAACCCATCTTCCAATCACCAAATAAATACTGTGTGTGTGTTTTGACATCAACACTTCAGGACCACAGAGTGACATGGAGGATGGGGGGGGGGGGGGGAGTAGCCTGGTGGTGGGAGGTGTGTCCCCCCCCTGGCCGGGTCACTTCTTGAACTCCACCTCCTTTACTCCATGGAGGTCCGGTGGGAGAGAGGGAGAGAGAGAGAGAGAGTGGGGGGGGGGGGGGACGACATTTAGTTACCCCCGGGGTCAAAGGGTGAAACTGAACTTCTGAAAGCGGGCTGATAGATCCTTCTCACAGAGGCCCTGTGCAGGATGAACCCAGGTGTCACTGATCACACTAATTACAGCTCTGCTCCTGTGATGTTCCAGACCCATCGTTACTGTTGAGCCACACCTGTGTGTGGCCTAGCACGGCCCCTCTGTGAAACAGGGGTCCGAGATCCATCTCTTGCCCCGCCCAACTGTTTGTTATTATAACCAAGGACACTATCAACAGGTCTAGCGATACAATCCCCAAAATGCATCAATGTTATTCCGCCACACCCATTGGCTGTTAGGCAACCAGGCTGAGCTCTGCTATCACGGGGTCGCGGGTGGATGATTCAGTGGCTCATTCCCCGGCCCAAACCGGTTTCAGTGAGGTCATAACTCAGGGCCTGTGAGGACTACATTCATGACGAGTGGCACTGGAAACGACCCACCTGGATGTTTCTGGAGGTATTTGAACGAGTGAATAAGCTTTCTACTTTTCTATGCTCATGTCTAAACGTGACCCTATGAGGATAGGAGAGCTGTGTACCTGGTCCCCAGGGGCCTTCGGGGCCCCGTTGGCCCCCTTCAGCAGCTCGGCCTGCTCCGCCTTGGGGTCGGCCTGCAGCTCCACCACAATGTCGTCTTTAGACAGCATCTCTTTGGTGCTGCAGGGAAGCAAACGAGGAGCGTTATATATATATATATATACCCTCACATCACATGACACAGTGTGTGGACTCTGTCAGAAACTAACTAAACTAAATGATATGAGGTAGAGCAACAATGCAGTAAAATATGCATGGTCTGTGTGTGTGTGTTTGTTTGTGTTCATTTGATTGTGTGTGTGGGTGTGTGTGCTGATCTGTGTGATTGTTTATGTACATACACAGTCATGTGGGTATATGTGTGTCTATGTATGTTTGAATGTATGCGTCTGTGTGTGTGTGTGTGTGTGTATATGTGTATGAAGATATGTGTGTGTTGGTGTAGGTAAGTGTGTTGTGTATTTGTGTGTGTGTGTGTGTGTGTGTGTGTGTGTGTGTGTGTGTGTGTGTGTGTGTGTGTGTGTGTGAGCAGCGTACATCTCCTGCTTCCCAGAGCGTCCACAGGGGATCTTGCCCTTCTTGTGCAGGAAGTAGACGACGCTCCCCAGGATGGCGAGCAGCAGGAGGGACAGGATG